>NC_054537.1:30564257-30792071 GCF_017654505.1 Polyodon spathula | reverse complement strand
GACAGATTTCAGCCAGCAACCTAAGCATACCCATGTATTTCCACTAGGCTACCAACTGAGCTATCGCAGGCAGTATAGATACCAATCGGAATAAAAAACATTTATTATTTATAGATTCTGATTATTTCTGGAGGATATGTTGCCAAAGTTTAAACTAACAAACAAATTTACTTAATCTCTGGTAGATTTTCTAGAGAAGGGTCCCAAACCCAGAATAACGCACAGGAGACTCTCACTCTGTAAACTAGGAGGGCTGTGCTTTGCCTGTTCTTGAGAAATATTATTACTATATTACGTGCAATACTCGATTTTCAACAATGTTAATACTAGACTATTCCCATCTCCTAACTGGTCCCAAAAAAGATAATTTAAACATTTTTTTTACACACACTAAATGTCTGGTATAATGTTTTTTTTTTTGTTGTTTTTTTTTTAATGTCAGGATGAGACAATGATTACTTCAAACTGGAGAACAATGATAGTTCAAGTGCAGCATGAGTCAGTTTTGTTTTAAAATCTCGGTAGTTTAATTTGGAAAAAGGCCAGTCAACTAGGATGCAGAAATAAAACAGGCATTGTGAGCATGAGACCCTCACTGTAATATTTAAATGCATGTTACTGCATCTAGGGTTGTGATTGTTATTCTACTGCGGATAGAGCTGGTGGTTTATTATTAAGTTCAGACCATCATTATACCATTATAGGCCTTTTCGGATGTTACACCTGATCTCAACCATGAACAAACTTCCCTTACCTAAGACTAAGATTTTTGTCTAACCTGATAAATATTATGTACATCAATAGGACTTTTTATTTACTGGTAGTTGCAATTAATAGTCCAGGGTCCAAACAAGAGATGAGGCTTATTTAAGGTTTTTATAACTGGAATTTTAAATACCAGTAAATACTATGTGCACTCGTTTAAGGCAAGACACATGCAAATGATTTAATTCCTTATTATTTGCATGGAAATGTACAGTGTGTATTTACTGGTTTCAGGCTGTGTACCCTTTCTTTTTTTTTAATTACCATAGTAGTTGGAAATTGTTTTGTTTTTTTCCCCCAGAGATGAAAACAAAATGAGAAGTTACCAACTGATTTATTCTACAAGAGCAAGAAAACCATCCTGTTTTCTAAATTGTAAAATGCATTTATTTTTCATATTGTAACCTTTTTTTGTTTCATTTTTTTTTTTGGTCTTGTCATTTTATAAAACTCTTTCCAGAATTTTCTCTGCATTTCCTCTCCATCATCGACTCCTGAATGGAGTCCTACCTGGTAACCAAGTCACATACACCCACAGTTTCTGCTGTCTCTGTGGCAAAAGAGGTGACGGAGATTATCTGTAATGCGGTTTCTTTGCAGGATGATGAACGCCACACACAAGCTGCTCCTGGTCTCCATGTTGCTTGGGCAGGAGGACCAAACTGATCTCTTACCCAGAGATCATTGATGTAATCCTTTTCGGTGCCAACGCCCGTATCACTTCCTCCATATAAGCCCACGTCATAATCAATCATTGTCCAAATTTAAAAAATAAGCACAGTAGAGAAGAGAGGGGAAAGGAGGGTGGGATATAGGTGTGTGGAGTTCATCATCCTACGAAGAAACCATATTACAGGTAATCTTCGTCTTCTTACCTTCTTATGATGAAATCCACACACAAGTTGAACCTTTCCAAAGAATTAAGACAACAGGGTGGTGGTAGAAGTTAGTAGAAGAAGACACAGAAGCAAAGTACAATTGGGTTGAAAGCTAGACTCATTGAAGTTGTAATGCTAATAAAGATCTTGGAAGAGGCCCATGTAGCAACGTGGCAGATGTCTTATATTGGGCAGATTTTAGTTTTGTGCCTATATTAACCATACCTTACTGTGGCAAAGTGGTCTGCAGTGCACAGGTATAGTGATGATGTGATTGTGAAACAGAAGACAGATGACAAAATTCATGACCCAAAGAGGTTTTATTGTAATAATCCTGGTCTGGCGACCACAAAGAATAATCCCAGGCAATTCACAGTAATGTGTGTTGCACTGTTTCAAAACAATGAGTTGCAGTCCCGAAATAAGACAGTTCAAAATGAATAAACATAGTAGAACACACACAAAGACACACACATTCACAAGTCCAGAGTGAGTGCTACAGTGCTCGTGGTGATTTACAATTTATTTGTGACCAAGGGACAGTGTTGTCTGGGTTTAGTGCTGGCCTCATGACCCCTTGGCTAACGAGTGCAACCGCTCCTCCAATCCGCTGCTGCCACATCATTTTCCTTCCGGGTCAATGATTTAGTGTACCATAGCTCTGCCCCCTTTCTAGATGGCCGACTTCCGTCTAACCCTGGGAATGACGATAACACATTTAGCATGTAGGGTTTAAAAAAACTACCATGCAAATACAAACATCCCTACCTCAAATAGATTTAGATTGAAGGCTGTCTGTAGTGTATACTGGATTCTACATTGAGTGTCCCCCAGCAACAAACTGCATACCAAAGAGTCTTGAAAAAAAGCTAGTCAGACTTCTCCAAGTCAAACAAAGGACATGTCGGAATGAGAATGATCAAGATCTACTTCTATCAAGAGCAGGCAAGGCACTTACCATTTGGGGACTGCTGGCAAACACCAAACTGTACTCCATACACCTCCACTTCACACAGTGTCAGGTGCTCAGATCTCTGAGGGATGAAAACATTAACATACCACCCACTCCTCCCAGAGCAGCAGATGGTGTGAACAGATCCTGGTGAAACAGAAGTTATAGTACCGCACCTGGGTAGGAAGGAGAGCTTTCGATAAGACAAACAGAAAAAAGGCCAGGTCTTCAGTCTATTCAAAACAAAACAATAGTTTTAGGGATCAAGTTTATATTAGCCTTCACACATCAAAAACACTGTACATTCCATTTAAAGCCAAATGCTGTACTGGAGAGAAAGTTACCATTGATACAGCAAATAAATCCCTTTAACATTATTGCAAGCAGAATGTTAACCATTTTACCTGGAGTTGGCATTGCCATTGCTGAACAGTGAATCTCCAACATGAACTTCAGCTCCTTTCAGATGGTTTGAGCAGCAGTCCTTTCTGTTTCCGACCTTGACAACTGAAACAGAATACCTAGAACCCAAGTCCACCCTCCATTACGGGTTAGCAGACATATTTAATTAAGTAAACATTAATTTAAATGTTTCTGGAATTAAAAGTATAAATACAAAGCTGTGATTTTTGTGTGAACGTGTTGTGAAAAAAATCCAACATATAAATCAGCCAAAATTTTTCGTTATACGGTATATATTAACTTAAAACCAATCTTTATGCCGATACCTCCAGGCATGTCAAAGTTTGTAGATGCCGCTTTTCATCTGACTGGTGTCTTCTAAGCTTACATATTTTTGGATTAAGTCTGCTGCCATCTGGTAATGTATGTTGTTTATTAGCTTCCTATGTAGGAAACGTTGGTCACAATCAGTAAACTAATTTAAAGTGTTAAGTTCGCTCTTACTACGATGGATCAGTGGCTGCAGCAGTGACATACAGAGAACCCGCAGGCATGTTGGATTTTTTTTACCAGTATATGTACGTGTGTGTGTGTGAGAGGGGGGGGTCAAATACCAGAGAGAAGAGGAAGGGGGGTGTGGCCCAACAAGTTTGAGAACCACTGCTGTAGAAGATATTTGACTTCTGTCAAGGATCCTTTAGATACAAAATAATTATACTTTGTGTACATACTATGAAAGCGTTAGTTTTATGCAATGTAAAATGCCTGTAAGATACACTTAGTAAAATGTCTGCACTCAGGGACAGGCAAACAATAACTCTCTACTTCACATAGAGTCAGCATGCGACCTTTAAGCCCAAAGCAGCAGATAGTATGGACAGTTCCTGGAGACACTGAAGCGATGGTTCCACATCTGGAAAGAACTGTAAAAATGCAAGCCAAATGAGACTTTACAATGTATCTGAAATGGTCACCAATTTGAATCCTTGTTTAGATAAGAACACGCTCCAAATTGCAACCTGATACATTTTCTACCTTTCAATCATTAATATTGTAAGGAGCCACTCTGAAGGTACATTAGAGTACTTCACAATATTGAAACCAGCATGCTGTGCTAAAAGCACACCAGTGGCAGAGCTAGTCAGGGCGTATCATTTTAGGAGTCTCATTTTATAAACACTGGAAGCCCATTACATTAAAGTATATGTTCTGATATACAGGGATTATTTGAAGGGCATTCTAACAGGGGCTGTTGGTTCCATTTCTATCAAGAGACTCACCAATACAGACTTCAGAACCCAGAAGGCGCTCCGCACAGCAGTCTTCTCTGTTGAAGACGATCACAGCGGAGATCTCATAGGTGTTTTTCAGGTCCACTCTCCACCAGGAGGGGAAGTCAGGGTTGGTGTGCGTGCAACTCCCCTTAGAATAGACTCCATCTCTGTTCCCATTAACTGCATGGGAAGGTACTCCAGCAGCATTATGCAGTGATGACTGAGCTGCAATCCCCTGCCGAGCAGCATTGATGTCTGTGAAGAAAACAATGCAATCCTCAGGACCTTGTCTTTCTAGTCCTCGTCTACTGGGAACAATATTAAAAGCAGAAAAAATAGGTTGCACAAAATGAACTAATGGTCAGCCACAGGTCACTCATGATGCTTGGGTTTCAATTCTTTTTTTTCCCCACTTTTGCCACTTCCTTGAAACTTATTTTAACTTAGTTTGAGATCAGCATGGCACATAGAAATGTGTTCTCTACTAAAGAGCACTACAACATGCAATTATATATCACCTTCTACACCTGTGAGAGCGTCTAAACTAAACTAGCCCAGTGCACTTCAGAGAAACAAAAAACACACTGGAAACAAACACGAATATGTCGGTGTGAATTATTTAATCGTGCACCCACCCACTATTCTACCTTTAAAATGTGCTTGTCATCCAGTCTCTGAGTTTTTCAAACTAATGCTGAATTCTGAACTACACACGTGAATACGATAGCTGCATGTGTTTGAATAGTATTTCGAATGCAGTTAAAACGAACGAATATAGGTGTACAGCTGCATAAACCGAACATTAAGATGGACTTCTATATAAGCAGGGACCTACACGCAGCGGAGGTGTTTATTCAGAATTTGCCATTTAGCAGCTGTTTAAATCAGTGCCAGTGTGTCACTACTTACCGGTATCACACGGAATTACTGCCGTTATGTTTCAAATATAATGCGAGGTTGGCAATTTGTTAACAAATAGGTCAACCATTATTATCCCAATGATTTGATCAGCTACTTAAAAATAATAATACAACCTTTGTTCAACAGATATACCAAGACTGAAAGAAAAACTCAGTCATTCTGCTGCCACGAGGATTTCACAGTCGTGTTTAAATTAAATATATATATTATATATATATATATATATATATATTATAATATATATATATATATATATAATCATATTATATATATCTTATATATAGGTAAAATTATTTTTGATTATTTCAAAAAGGTGAATTACTCATTCCACGCTATTGACCGTCATCTCACCGATTAGTCATACATACACAAATTATTAGCAACCGTTAAAAACATCACTGCGAATTGTTTTGAACTAGCAAGAACACACAAATTAAACAGTTACCATCTGGAAATTGCTGGCATTCATCAGCGAAGCAGAGACCGAACAGCCAAAATAAAGAAAACATCCGCATCCTGCAATAAGAAGGGATTTCAAGTTTGTCAGTATGCACTGTCCTTACAAAGGTAACACCAGATGTTCCTGTCAGGACACCGCGCTCTGATTGGTTATCATATCATTGTTACTAAAACAACGAATAATCCTCTCCACACCGAAACCCTAAACCTAAGGTCAGTATCCTATACCGGAGCCATTACACAAAGTAGTTCGTGTTTGGCAGTGAAGAAGCGTTTTTGTTACTTTAAAAAAAAAAAAGTGACCGAATGTGTTGCGCTGACTTCCTCAGTTATCCTGACAGGAAAATTTTGTGGTAGGCACTGCTTCAATGCGCCTTGCCCAAAAACAAAACCAATTCATCAAAAGATCAAATGTAAATAAACCATTTCTCTATGGCAAAAACCGTAACAGTAGTGTGTAGCAGTTACACGAAAGATATGCCCTATCTTAGTTAATGACTAAATTAAACTCGCAAGAAATTTATACGCAATTGAACGGCAAAATAAAATAAAAATAAATAAACTAATATTCTTATTGCTGTTCAAACCCCAGCACCCGCTGTCTTACTTGCTTGTTCTGGGGCTGGCGTTAATTGAATGCCTAGCTTGGGTTCCTATTTGTCTTTATAATTTAATATATATTTTTAAATATATACTGTAGGCCTACTTATTATTATTAAAAAAAAACGACTGTCACGTCAATTTATGCTACCAGTCAAATGTTCCTACTTTGCGTACTGCGCATGACCGGACTATTTTCACCTGGCACTGTGCGTGGCCAGACTTCTTTCCCCTGTAGACCAAGGACTCATCAAAAATCACTACCCAAGTCTTTGGATATGAAAGTACGTGTTTTGTTAACTTACATTTTACTCCACATGTAATTAGTTAGGTTTTATATTAAATACAGACAGCTGCTGTATACGAACGGTAAAGTATATTACAGAGGGAGTTACATTTACAAAAGCGACAAAAAAATAAAAATAAATTATGCACCTGTACGCTGACTGCAAGTTTTGTTAACATTGAAGCGTAGTGTATTCTCGAACAGTAATCTCAAGTACACCTTTGTAAACTGTTTTGCAAAGGTAGCATCCAATTATTATTATTATTATTATTATTATTATTATTATTATTATTATTATTATTATTATTATTATTATTTGGTAAGAAAGCTTGTATGTACTATATGAGTCAGTCATAGATTCCACCACCCCTAATTATAATTTGAGTCACTTATGCGGCTCAAGGTAGAGATTAACAGGTATAATATTTTGACATCACAAGAGCACCCATCAAATTTTGATAACTTCATTGAAGAACATTATCAAAGTATGATACATTTTAGGCATCTATGAATTGGTAGACCTAGAACAATTATCAAAATCCTGTATTACATTTTCACTTAATCCACCACAGGACATACTGTTAAAGCACTATGTGGTCCGCTAGAACAAACCTATGTATTACCTTTGATATACTTAAATATAAATGAGTTATGAAGAATAGGACTATGTTGACTCAATTAGTATTGAATTTATATATCAAAATATATTTTTATAATATATATATATATATATATATATATATATATATATATATATATATATATATATATATTTATTTTAAAATCTTTTTAAACTTCTCTCTAAATAACTACCAAGGTGAATTCTTGGTTTGTTTTTAGACCTTTTTTTTTTTTTTTACATTTATAACTACAGATGACTTTTGGTACAGGTATCAGATTTTGACAAGGTAGCAAAATTTGACTTTTATACATGTCCTATTTTGCTACCGGAAGCACATTTTGATGGGCGGCCTCACCTTTCTCTGTGGCAGGATTTGTCTTGTTGGTGTCTTGGGCTTTCCTTCGCTCAGCTCAGGCCTCGCTTCTGGGGGTTCCCTGCTATCTGCTTCTTCTTCTGGAAGCTCTGGAGGTATGTGGGGATGTTCCCTATTCCTTCTCTTATCCCCAGTAGACATTTCCAGAAGGTTTGAACTAGGCGTGTCAGCCTTTCCTAACACTGTGCCAGGTGACTTTGTGTTAGAAATCCACATGCATTGCCCTGGTCTCAACGCAGGCTTCTGTGTTGTGCGGTGTCTCCTGTTACAGTTTTTAGTTTGCTGACTCTTCAAAAGCCTGTCTTTTTTTCAAAGTTTTTGTATTAGGCCAACATGGTTTTAGTTGATTTGACATCATTGGTATGGCAGATCGCAATCTTCTTCCCATTAGTAGTTCTGATGGTGATGACCCATGCTGCAATGGCGTGACCCTATATGCTAACAATGCTTTGTATGGGTACTTTAACTTTATTGTTATTACTGTTCTTTCTGCTTCACAGTGGCTTTGTGGGTAGTGCGGGCTGCTTGTGATGTGTTGAAAATTGTACTCGGCTGCAAATTTTTCAAACTCTCCTGATGTGAATTGCGACCCGTTATCTGACGTTAACACCTCTGGAAGCTTGTGTCTGGCAAAGATGGACTCGAGCCTCTTTATGACATATGCTGTTGTTGGAGACAGTGTTTTCACAATCTCAGTATGTCTTGAATGATAATCAACTGCTAGGAGGTATGTGTGGTTTTGCCAGTAAAATAAATTAGTTGCCATTTTTTGCCATGGTCTCTTAGGCAGTTGTGTTGGAATTTTTCAATCTGACTGCTGAGCCCCTGCCACCACACTGATTGTTGAGATCTTGCTGAGCACTTTGAAATTCCATTGTGCCCCTTGTGCACTTTTTCCAGTATTTCTTTCTGTAGCATCTCAGGAGTCACAATTGTGTGTCCCTTCAGAAGCAATTCTATAGAGTGCAGATCACTTTGGTGAATCCAGTAAGGTCTCAACTGTAGAGGCAGCTGTTTTTGTCTTGGCCATCCATTTCTCCACCTCTGGATTAGCTGCTGGCAGATCACATCTCGCTGCCTCTCTGCTTGTATTTGAGCAGCTTAGACAGAGATGCTGGCAGGTTGTCCTGTACTGAATCAACACACACCTGGACCTCACCCTCCATTGTCTTCTCCTCCTCTGTGAGTGGGCTCTGGACAGTGTGTCTGCTGTAATTAGTGCTTTGCATGAAATATGTATTACTTTATATGAAATACAGCGAAAGTGCTGTATTCTCACTGGCAGTTCATCTAATGCTTTTGAGCCTAAGAGAGCTAGTAGTGGTTTGTGGTTTGTTTCCATTGTGAAGTTTAGACCAATCAAATATGAGCTGAGCCTCACACACCCATGTCATAGCCAATGCCTCTTTTTTCGATTTGCACATACCGCTGCTCGGTTTCTGACAGTCCTCTGGAAATGTATGCTATTGGCAGCCACTCATTGTTGTCTTGCAATTGCATTAGCACTGCTCCAATCCCGAATGAAGATGTGTCAGCTGATGCTTTCATCTTGGCTTCTGTAAATATATCAAAAAGTGAGTTTTTACAATCACATAAGCCTGATTTTACTTTAGGGAAAACATTGGCCACAATTGTTTTTTCATTAAAAAACGTGTAACTTAATTGTTCTTTACTGATGTTAAGGTTCAGCTTTCATATCGAAATGAGTGTAATCATTTAAACTCACATTTGTTTAATAATAAACATTGAGGTATGTTATGTCCCCGAGTGACTAAAAGATGTAGAAATAAATGTTGATTGATAAAAAGGGTGACTCAATAGTTATGAATGTACTCATGATCACTAGTGTAGCTACACTGTGGCCGAATTTTATTTATTTTTAAAATTATTATTTATTTACTTATTTATGTATTTATTTACTTTTGCCAGGGGCCGGTGAGATTTTTGGGGGGAGGTGGGGTTGGGATAGCAGTGATCCCATTGGCTGGATATCCCCGTCTCAGCCAGTGAAACCGTACACTGTAAAACACAGTTCCTTAAAGATAGTTCCACCCGCTTGCCTATTAACTGACTGCTAATCTGATTGGCTGGATGTACATACCATATACATTCACCACCGACTGCACACAGTTAAAAAAAACATTTTTACACAAAGTACAGTATGGATGAGGTTAAATGTTCATGTTTAGAATATTTTTTAATGTGATCCAGTGCCAAAAGATTGCCTCATTCAACAGCATTATAAACATGGACCCATGCAGACAGTTGACCAGAAAAGCAATACTGGTGTGTGTGGCTTCCAGAGTTCTTAGAGGAGAAACCTGAAAATGGAGCGAGGTAACCAGTGGAGTACCACAGAGATCAGAATTAGGTCCTCTTCCTAATCTACATTAATGACTTAGATTCTGGTATAGTAAGCAAACTTGCTGGATTTGCAGACAACACAAAAATAGGAGGAGTGGCAAACACTCAAATGAGGAAATTCAAAATGATGACAAGATTCAAAACTGGGCAGACACATGGCAAATGACATTTAATACAGAAAAGTGTAAGGTACTGCACGCAGGCAATAAAAATGTCCATTATATATACCATATCGGAGATATTGAAATTGAAGAAGGAATCTGTGAAAAAGATCTAGGAGTTTACGTTGACTCAAAAATGTCTTCATGTAGACAATGTGGGGAAGCTATAAAAAAGGCCAACAAAATGCTTGGCTATATAGTGAAAAGTGTTGAATTTACATCAAGGGAAGTAATGTTAAAACTTTACAATGCATTAGTAAGACCTCATCTAGAATATTGTGTTCAGTTCTGGTCACCTCGCTACAAAAAGTAGGGACTTTTTTACACAGAAAATTTTGTGAGTCTAGAACCAAGAAGCTGCTTGATGAGATTCTGGGATCAATAAAATACTAACAACCAAATGAGCAAGATTGTCCGAATTGCCTCCTCTCGTTTGTAACCTTTCTTATATTCTTAAGTTAACATCCCAGGCTAACCCTGTCCACCAAGTTAGCAGTATCCCGTCCCCAGAATGACAACTTTGCAGTCCCTGGGTGGAAGCTGGATCGATAAACTACTTCCCAGCTCGTTCCAGGACCAGGCCGGTCCCTACCCAGGCACGGTCCAACTTGGGACAGCAGCCTCGCTTCCATCGGGGGCTGTAAACCCACACTAGCTTCTTGGCAAGAAAGTGCCTTCCCCATACCAGAATGTCATAATACCACTTGTGGTGGCCACCTTCAGCCTGAAGCTGGCCACCTTCATCCTGAAGCTGGCCACTGGCAAAACGGTGTTACGGTGTCCAACTGGTCCTGCAAGCTTCTGCCATCTGGCGTATTCCCTTCCATCACTCTGCCGGCAGAAGAATCACACCACACACTATGCCTCCTGGTGTGGTAGAGATAAGCCTCTGGCCACTTTGTGTTCATTGCCACCAGTGTGAAGCATTTCCCCTGGTCAGAGCAGGGGAAGGGACCCAAGATGTTGACCCTTATACGTTCCACGTTCACGTGGGTTTTCTCCAGATACTCTGGTTTCCTCCCACAGTCCAAAGACATGCTGGCTAGGTGGATTGGCCTCTCTAAATTATCCCTTAGTTGCCCTGCGATAGACTGGCATCCCATCCAGGGTGTAGTCTCGCCTTGCGCCCCTATGTCTACCAGGTTAGGCTCTGGCTCACTGCAACCCTCTATAGGATTAAGCGGTTACAGATAATGGATGGGTGGATATTTCAGGGGCCCTTTTTGAATTTGTTTAATTTAAATGCATTTTTAAAGACAAAGCTACCTTTTAATAGTTTATAAATAGGTTATTATGCATTAACTGACCATTTACAAAAAATTAGTTGGTAATAAACAGGAAAGTGCCTATTAAAATAAAGTGTGACCAAATATGAGTCTGCCTAGTTAGGCCCAGATATGTGTGACCTGCACTGGGAAAAACTCATCAAAACTTGGCAAGAGCTGTCTTAACCATTGCAATCAACTGGGCCTGACCTCATTAAACACTGCCAGTGCCCCAAGTCATTAGTGCAGGGATGTTCCATACCCTTCAACATTCTGCACAGAAATAGACCACTCTTCAGAGGGCAATCCTGTACAACACCACATGATTGGCCTAGACAAGTTTTTTTTTTCTTTTAAATGTCAAAGTTCTTTTTAATTATGCAACCAGTGGAGCAGTGAGACTTTTATTCTAATTAATCCCTGCAGGGTTTTTGGGTCTATTAAGTATGCTGTTCTGATGCGAGGGGATTTTCTACTGAGAAAATGCCATGTGCTATGATTATGTAAGGCAGGCGTACTCCCTACACTAAATGGTATATACAGTGCCCATAGAAAGTCTACACTCCCTTTCAAAATTTTCACATTTTGTTGCCTTATAGCATGGAATTAAAATGCATTAAAGTAGTTTGTTTTTTTAAAATGTATCTACACATCCTACCCCACAACTTCTAAGTGAAAAAAATATTCTAGAAATTTGTAGAAAATTAATTAAAAATAAAAAACTGAAATAGCTTGGTTGGATAAGACCCCCCCCCCCCCCCCCCCCCTTGTAATAGAAATCCTAAATTAGCTCAGGTGTAACCAATCGCCTTCAAAATCAAACATCAAGTTAAGTGGCCTCCACCTATGTTAAATTGTAATGATTCACATGATTTCAGGATAAATTCAGCAGTCCCTGTAGGTTCCCTGTTCTGGGTAGTGCATCTCAAAGCAAAGATTCAACCATGAGCACCAAAGCGCTTTCAAAAGAACTCCCCGGGACAAAGTTCTTGAAAAGCACAGATCAGGGGATGGGTATAAAAAAATATCAAAGGCCTTGAATATCTCTTTGAGCACGGTCAAGATGATTATTAAGAAGTGGAAGGTGTATGGCACCGCCAAGACACTGCCTAGATCAGGTCATCCAAACTGGATGACGAGCAAGAAGGAGACTGATCATAGAGGCTACCAAGACGCCAATGGCAACTTTGCAAGAGCTACAGGCTTTTATGGCCAAGACTGGTCAAAGTGTGCATGTGACACCAATATCCCAAGTACTCTACAAATCTGGCCTGTATGGTAGGGTGGCAAGAAGGAAGTCATTCCTCAAGAAAGCCCACCTTGAATCTTGTTTTAATGTATGCAAAAAAACACTCAGGCGATTCTGTAGTCATGTGGCAAAAAGTTTTGTGGTCTGACGAAACTAAAATGGAACTTTTTAGCTTAAATGCAAAGTGTTATGTTTGGTGCAAACCCAACACAGCACATCACCCAAAGAATACCATCCCTATTGTGAAGCATGGTGGTGACAGCACCATGTTATGGGGATGTTTCTCATCGACAGGGACTGATGCACTTGTCAGGATAGAAGGGAAAATGCATGGAGCAAAGTACAGAGAAGTCCTTGAGGAAAACCTGTTGCCCTCTGCAAGAAGTTTACCTTTCAGCATAACAACAACCCAAAGCACACAGCCAAAGCTACACTGGAGTGGCTATGGAACAAAAAGGTAAATGTCCTTGAGTGGTCCAATCAGAGCCCCGACCTAAATCCAATCAAATTTGGGGCATGACTTGAAGATTGCTGTCCATCAACGCTCCCCAGGAACTTGACAGAGCTTGAACAGTTTTGTAAAGAAGAATAGTCAAATATTGTCAAATCTAGGTGCAATAAACATTTTATCATACAGGTAGAGGGTATCAGGAATGTGGGGACACTTCAACCATGTATTCAAAACAAACATTGATCATTTGTAAGGAAAACAGCAGGGTACAGGTATTAAACTGCAGATCCCAGGATGCTTCTAGACCGAAAAGTCAGCTGATGAGTAGTGGCGGGGATTCTGGGATATTTAAAGTAGCTGGATTCAGAGATGGGGGAAGAGTAACCAGTGTGGCTGCCATGCGAGAGAGTTATCAACAAGCAAACAATGATGTGAACCAAGTGGGTTGGAGTATTGTAGAACGACTCTGAGGGGAAAGGAGCTTATTAACCGGGTAGCAGCCATTCAGAGCAGGACATGCTGAGTTAATAACGACATTCAGAAAAGTGGATTTAGTCTGGAGTGAAGGAACACAAAAAGAAAACAAGGCAAATACTGCAGGGGTTTAATTTCTACTTGCTGTGCTGGATAGCGTGACTACATTGTGGTATAAAAGAACGTTGAGTTAAAAGCAGAACTGGCCCGGTATAGAACGAAGGTTATATTAGATAGAACGTTGGTTATTTGTTAGTTTCCTTCACATACCGTCGTACCATAACTAAAGAGAACGCAGGTGTAGAAGTAAATATATACACACCCACACAGGTTGTGGGGGTGATTACGGAATCAACCGCAGTCAGGTTGAATGGACTGCATAGTAAATACCAGGCCTAAATATAAGGACAGTGTTAAAATTAAATTATGGCCTGTGAACTCTGGGGTAACAAGGACCTCAGTTGTGATGGAGAGCAGCAAACAGGATTTCAAGCAAGGGAAAAGGACTACTGGACTGTGTTGTAATTTATTGGAACTGTGTCAGAGAGAGACGAGTCAGGTCTATGTGAACCGGGTTAGGTGCAGCGGTCACGGACCTCCAGTAGAGGGCTCTATATCATCTGAATGCAAGAGCAGGCTGGAAGTTGTAAACTAACAATTATATAGCAGTTTATGAATAAGCTCACCTCACCCGTTGTTATTGGGTTATTTTTGGAACAACACCGATCGCAGGGAAAGGACTAATAGCTGGGATCCTTACCTTTCTACACTGCAAACTGATATTCTACAACCTAGTTAGGTTTTAAATCCTGGACTGGATCATGCTATTTGAGGTTTTGTTTTACCTGCTCTGAGAAAAGCTCAAGCAAGGCTGAGTTAGAGCCCCAGAAGAAATGTATAGTTAGTGTCCCAGCAGGAAGGTTTTGTTTTGTTTAATTTCTTTTTTTTTTAAATTAACCGTTGACCGAGTTGCCATCAAGCTTTATCAAATCTGCAAAATTGCCTTGCAATTTATATTTCTGGCATCATCTTTTATACTACCAGTTAGCTACCAGACCTTACTACGAACACTTTGTTCACAGCGTACAAAGTTGGTAGAGACCTATCCCAACAGACTCAGTGATTTGATGTTTTGTTACCGGTAAATGGCTTAGCTGTCCTGTGTTTTGCTAGGACCAAGTGATCAAGTATAGATACCACCTTCTAAAGAACAGCTGTGAACTGAATAAAGAACACCACAAGTGTTGTATTGCAATTGAAGTGTCCTGTCTGTGTTTATTACAAAGCTATACCGCACCACATTAAGAAGCTCTGTGACATCCAGCACTTGATATCAGCAAGGCAAGCAGCTGATATTGCCCCAGTAGAACATAAGAACATAAGAACATAAGAAAGTTTACAAACGAAAGGAGGCCATTCGGCCCATCTTGCTCGTTTGGTTGTTAGTAGCTTATTGATCCCAAAATCTCATCAAACAGCTTCTTGAAGGATCCCGGGGTGTCAGCTTCAACAACATTACTGGGGAGTTGATTCCAGACCCTCACAATTCTCTGTGTAAAAAAGTGCCTCCTATTTTCTGTTCTGAATGGCCCTTTGTCTAATCTCCATTTGTGACCCCTGGTCCTTGTTTCTTTTTTCAGGCTGAAAAAGTCCCTTGGGTCGACACTGTCAGAAGGATTGCTTGGGTCCAAAGACAATTATAGCTGAGTGTCATCTGCATAACAATGGAAATTCATTCCATACCTGTGGATAATATTACCTAATGGCAGGTGGCGTTATATGGGAGGATAGTGAAAACAGCAAAGGACCTAAGATATTCATAAATGTTAAAATACGAATTGGAGTGTTCCCGCCCAGTTCTTGAAACACAGACACAATGTGACATCTCCTTGTAACATTTATTATCCCTGCTGGGGAGGCAGATTTCATACTTCAGAGTTTTGCTTGTATATAGATAATTGCCATTCGTACTGTGATGATGTGATGAAACTTATTTAACACAAGTTCATGAGTCTTTCATTATCTAGAGGTATATGGAGCCTGTCTGTTCGACCATGGTTATGTCTGTATCAATCGATCAATCAGTCAATCAATCTATTTTATATAACGCCTTTCATAGTGGACCACCATCACAAAGTGCTTTACAAGAAAAAAAATAAAATAAAAAGCATAATACATTAAATACAGGGCTAGGCTCTGAAACGAATTGTAAAACATTGTAGATGCGTAAAAAAAAAAAATGTCTAGTATGTTACACTAACATTTTTATATATGGTGTCTCTAGAGAACTGCCTGTCCTGTTGTTTTAGGGAGCCAGCATTTACATCTGCTGCAGCTTAGATTATTATGTCCTGATGTTTCAATGATTTTTTCTTAAATAATGCAACAAACTTACACTTGGTGGAGATCAATGAAGAAAAATGCATGTATTATCCAGACCGTTTAACTGCTGTAATTGAGTTTGGACACTAGGGGTCGCTAGTCACGTGTCTTTTTCTGTAAAAGAAGGTGCAACGCTACTTCGAGTTGCAATGCGGCCGAGGTGCTTTAGTGTTACTACTAAGGGCTTTATAGAAGAGGTATGGTATACAAGAAGTGTCCCTGCGTTGTATGTACAGTACTGACTTTAAACTGCTAATATAGCTGGTGGTTTTAAACGTTTGAAGATTTTTAGATGGTCGTCATGCTAGTGGCGAGTGTAATGTAGGAGCTGGTTAAGCTGATTCTACAGAAATAATTGGTAATATTGGCCTAAAATATAATCTAGATACTGTAGATTTGCTGTGATCAATAACCTCCTCAAAGAAACGCGTAAACAATGAATCGTTTATTTTTAAATTGCTGCTGCGTCTGTCCTGCGTGTTGAGATAAGAGCCTCTGAATAGGGAGGTTTTATTCTAATTTGTGAATGATGCGCGCGTCTGTATGGAGGGAGTTGAGGGTGGCAGCAGAGGGGGTGGCTTCGACGTTTTTTAAAAAAAGTAAACACAGGAATGAGAAACACTGAAGCTGGATTGAAAACGGGCGCTGTTTACACGTTCTGCTGTGAAATAAAAGTGTAGGTTTATGTGGTGGAGAGCGCGTTACCCAGGTCCTGTAAAACACAAGCAGTGCTTTGTTCCAGTATTTTGAGATTATTCTTTTAATTTTTGGATGCTTTGGGTTAACAACAAAGAGGGGATAGCGTGCAGAATTTTTTTTTTTTTATGAAGATCCTGTTGCATTTGCCCTGTGCAGAACCTTCTCATTCTGTGAACGGAATTTTTAAATGCGTTTTTAATCAGTATAAGGAACTGAACTAATGGGGGTTGCTCACGTCTGATTAAAAGTATCTATTATTACAGGACATACATCCTTCTAAAACGTGAAAAAGCATGACTATGTCAGTCGCAGACAGGAATTCTAGATCCGGGGGTAAAGAAGAGGAGAGCGAAGATGAAAGCGAAATTTTAGAAGAGAGTCCCTGTGGTCGGTGGCAGAAACGAAAGGAACAGGTACGTGTGGATACAGTTATATAAACAAATGTCGGTAGAAAATAATGTTTTGGTTTTTTTTTTTATCCATGTGGAAAACTGCAAGGCGAGTTAGCTGGGACGTGTGAAACGCTGCACCGTACCTAATGACTATAGTAGTACTATTAGTATTGGTTACGAGTGTGTTTTCAAAACTAGAAATACGTTTCATCTGAGTGTCGGTAATAATAACTTGGACCACGACAGTTTTCAGTGCATGGACTGATGTATGTAGTACTAGTCGTGCTATTTGGGTGACAATGTTGTTGGACACCTTGAATTTTTCAGAATTGGAACAAAGAAAGAACAAGAAAAAATATTTCTGCTGTCTGTTCGCGCTTAGCATTGGGGTTGTTTAGCTTAGGTTTCTGTACTTGCTGTATTAGACATACCTCGATATATGTCGTTTTGCTATGGATTTCTCGTGTGCATAAAACATACTACAATAACAAGCTAGTTGGGTTAAGATGTGAAACCACAGTTTAATATTACTAGAATTTAGGTATTACACAGTATGATTGTCCAGAACAGGGTAGGGTTTCCTGAGAAGAATGCTGTGTGTTTGGATTACTGACATGGAGAAAGCAAGCAGCAAGTCATGGGTGGCATTTTAGACTGTTGCGGTTTTGTGCAGATGAACACTCTACGTTGTCTACGTGACGTCACACGCAGCTCAAGCATGCTGGCTGCACATACAGTCTATTGCAGTCTATCCCACAGATTTTAAATCGGTTTTGTAAGTGTATATAATAAAAAAAGGCAATACGGTGATCTGTAAAATAAAATAAAACATGTCTAAAACCTACTATTAAATAGGTAAGAGGGTATTAAAGTGTCTTATCTCAGTGGTGTTTATTACTGTAGCACACACGACCGCAACGACTTAAGGGTGTGCATCAAACAGCAGCCAGCAAGCTTGTTCGTCAGCTCGTTGCTGCACAGACGGCAGGCATTCGGCGCATTATGAGATCTGTCAACTGTCGTTTATTTGCCTGGGGTACACTCACGGTTTTTGGACACTTCTCCCGCACAACTCCCGGGACAATTATTCATCCGTATTTTGCTCTTAACTGTATTGTTAAACCCACTTCTGTCAACAAACCTTAAATTTCAGCACAAGCCATGCCCAGTCTGTGGTTACTGCAATCCCCGTATGGACATAGCAGGGTTTAGGACCCAGGGGAGCCCTGTGGCAGGCATGCCATTGAGTGCGCGAGGAAAACTAACATACTTGACCATGTACAAGGGAGACAGTAATGAAGGTAGCACTGTGCCTGACGCTGCGTTTGTTTTTCTACACACATTAACGTATGTGTAGAAAAACAACGCAACACAGATGGGTGGGGACAAGAAACAAAGTTTAACCAGCAAACGTTTTGGTTTTGTTCGGCGAGATTCGCAGCAGAACAGCCATTGTGAATTTGTGATTCGCTTTTGCCAAGGAAAGGCAAGATGCATTGGTTACAATACACCTTATTGTTTTAGCCACGAGACTCGGTTATGTGGTGTGATTGTGTGAAAACTGACAAAGTATTTTATTTATTTATTTATTTATTTGGAAAAAGTGACAACCAATAAAAAAATAAAGATGACCATATAGTAGAATTTATTTACAGTACAATGAAGGTTATGGAAAAGGCCCTTGACTCCCACAGTGAAAAAAGGCAAAAGACGTATCATGGATTAAAAGCCTGTTCAAACCCTTATTCAGCCTGGGATCATGGCAGTTATACCGATACTTTTTATATCAGCACTTGTAATAAATGATCACCTGGTTGTCATTTGTTGCAAAAAAGAACCAAAAACACTTGCATTGAAGTGACACTTGACGCTACAGTGCTAATTGAAGTGTGAATGCTGTTCTTTTGAGTTGTGCTGTGAAGTATAACCCCAAATGCAAAAACGCCCCCATTGTCCGTGTCAAACGGGCACAGATAACAGCAACAAGAAATTGGATTGTTACTCAAACAACAGACCCCAAAACATTCTTTAACAGAATACTGAGAGACAGGCAGAGCATTCCAAAGTACAAACATACTTTTATATTGTGCTGTAATGTGGGGGGGGTGGGGACACATTTAAATGTGTAGAATTTATGTGGGATTTATGATGCAACGAAACTTTGTCAGAAATCTTATTTTTCACGCATATCTACAAACCTGTGATCCTAATTTTGGTATATGCCTTTAAGAGAAAATGTTTGGTTTTATAGGCACCTCTGTCTATCTAGAATCAAACTAATTATTACAGTAAAGTCAATAAAAAAAATATGTTTTTATTCACGGGACGGATACAGTATTTTGTGTAAAAGTAAAGAGCTTGATAAATTATATGCATGAAGGCACGATACAATTTGAAAAATAAAACTACAAACTTGTGGAAGTTTAATCAATTTAAATTTTATGGCTTTATCATTGTAAGTGCCATTTTGTGAATGTGTGTAAGAACTAGCTTCAGGTACAAAAGCATTTAACCAAGCACTGTATTCACCTCTGAAGGACATCTTTGGTTTATGAACGGCTTTATTTTTTTAACTGTATCATTGATAGTACAGTGGTGCATTGTTAGTGTATGACTAAAAATACTTTCTGGGGGGAGAAGGTACACAGTTGCAAGTCGCAGCTGTTTTTTTAGCTATTAAACAAATAAGTTTTGCTTTTGTTGAACAGCAGAAATAAGTCTTTCTTGGGTAAGAAAATAAACTGGAGTTGTTGTTTACATTTACATATAAGAAGAGTTGTCAGACTAATGTGTAAATTATACACAGTAACATCCGTTTGCGATGGCAACATTACATCTTAATTAGCACGGAACAACCACATTGAAGTAGAAACACACAAATGACACAAATGACACGCTTGTTGTTGATTCAAACATTTACGCCTCTGTGTTTTGGGGAGGGGAAATGTCTTCACACAGGGGGTTGTTGAAATGACACCCTGGGATCCTTCAAGAAGCTGCTTGATGAGATTCTGGGTTCAATAAGCTACTAACAACCAAACGAGCAAGATGGGCCGAATGGCCTCCTCTCGTTTGTAAACTTTCTTATGTTCTTATGACGTCATCTGGCATGCACTACAGTTCAGGGTCTGCGTGCGCTCATACAGAGCCAAAGCCAGTCTAGGTCTGTACTCCGGTGAAAACAGGGTGGCTCAAATTATAAGAATATTTTAATCTGATCGGCCCAAAGCCACCACAGGTCCGAGTTGTGAGTGTAAACCACTTTGAGGCCCGGCATGTGGAAGATAAACGCTGTAACACAGCAGAATGCTATTGTTCAGGCCAGGGGCTGATAAATGTGTAGATAACTATCTGACATTCAGTAACTGGAATTCTATTCTTGTAAATACTCTGCAAATATAACCTATAAGGACACCCCTATTTACTCAACCCAGGAGCGGGTTAATTGCTACAGGGGTAAAAGTAATATTACAGAGTAATTGTGGGCAAAAGTGATTATTTTTCAGTACAAACCTTGCTCCTCTTTAGCAAATCTCAATTTTTTTCAGTAAAAATACAGGTATTTAATACAGATAAGTAATCTTATTGCTAAATA
This sequence comes from Polyodon spathula, assembly GCF_017654505.1. Lineage (NCBI taxonomy): Eukaryota > Metazoa > Chordata > Actinopteri > Acipenseriformes > Polyodontidae > Polyodon > Polyodon spathula. The sequence continues at coordinate 30,771,507 of NC_054537.1, read as the reverse complement.
CATTGCAAGATGTCTTCTTTTAGGTGTGGGGGTTGATCGTTTGGAAAAGGGCAGAAAATCAGAAACACTCAACCATAGCCAGTCATTAGCCTGCAAACAAAAGGAATTTGTTGGCAGAGGGAGGGGTGGGGTATGCTTATTAAAATATCCTTCAGTCAAATCATGCTGTGGCTTGTCATTTGTTTCCTTTTACGTACTTTTTTTTTTTTTTTTAAATAGTTTCCCAAAGTGAATGCATACTTTTACAGATTCCTCCACAGCGGGTCCCAGCCCTCCTACTTGTGCCTGCAGTAATTCTACAAGACATGGGCGGGCTGGAAAGAGATACTTTCACTACTATACAGTGAAACCAAAGGGTCTAAGAAGTGATTTTGCCTCCAAGTGACATCCCAGTGTGAAATATTTACTATGAAAGTTGTGTCGCCTATCATCAAACTACCTTAGGGTATATTTGCTGAAATTTTACTTGACTATTTTTAGTATTAACTCTGTATGCTGTGATAAATATTAAAAGATGACATTGTTTAAAGCTGGTGCTCACACTAAAAATATTGATTTAAATTGTGCGGTAGTGGTCCTGGTAATTCGTAAGATTTACTGAAATTATTTTGTTAATTCTACAGTATGTTCTTCAAAGGACACGCTGCACAAGTTAACCTCCTTCATGTTAATTTAATATAGCTAGCTATTTTTAAGGCAGGTTTCAAGCTTGTCAATATTAGTTAAGGTCAAAAAAGGAAGAGTTTGCAGCAGCTTGAGAAAGGGACTGTTTATTTACACAATTAAACTGTAATATAAAAGCTATTTTATTGATTACGTAGTCTTATAGTTTGCTGGAGCAACTACAAAACATGAAAAAATGACAAAGGGATTTATAAAAGAAATACTTTCATCCCAGTGACATGTTTCCAGTCCTGCATTGGGGCTGATCCAAGTTACTGTATTTGATCCAGAACACACACATGATGGAAGTGACTCTTGTGAGCAAGTGCATCATTGATTTTCCCAGATTCAGTTTCACAATTCTGCTATTTGAGTGCACGTGAGCAGCAGGACATTTAGGAGCACCTGTCTGTTGGGAGATTACTTTTGTCAGACGGGGTTGATGTTGTGAATTTACTGTTTGACAGAGAAACTAGGCATGTGAATGGCAGGTTAGTGGTTACACTCAGGTGTTCCAGATGCACTTGGAAGTTGGATGTTATTCAGAGAGCTACATTGAAGACAAAGGAGTGCTACACCAAGGTTTAGAAAAAGTGAATAGGATTAATGACTGATGCAGAAACAGAAATAAAGAATACACGAGTTAAGAGAACTCTCATATTTCACATTCAAACCAAGTTTCTCTTTAGCGGTGTAGTGCCCTATACAGATTTTGAATGTTATTACCTGATGAGCCAACTGTGAAAATATGGAAGCTCTTGGAGGCATGACAGTGTGCTCAGCAAAATCATCATAGGGGGAAAAAGATACTATACAGTATGAACTGTAAACCAGTTTCTTTCAACCCCCCTCAAGGACATATCGGGTGGAGTGCATTAAGAGATGGAAACAGGATGGCAACATGAAACGGTGGAAATCAGGAGAGAAAGTGCTCGAGAAGTCTCCCTGGAAATGCTTGGAAACCAATTAATTCATCTAGGGAAGTTTGTGCTGGTTCATTCAATCTGTGGATCCATCAGTAGGTTAACATGTCATAAAGATGCAATACTGACCATATTGTGGATTAAATGTGTTTTTTTTTTCATGTGTGTCACAGTTGTTGCCTTCCCTTTTAAACATGATTTTTTTTTTTTTTTTTTTGCAGGTTATGTAAACTAAATTTACTGATGACCTCTACTTTCAGTCTAATTTGGTCACATGGTACTGTGCACGGGCTATATTTTGGTCACATGGGTGTCTGGATAAAGAGACCAAACGCTAAGATAATGTCTTTAGATTTGGTATATTGTCTGATTCTCATGGTGAAGACTGATTATGGAATTTTGATTATGGTTGTCAACCCCCTGTTCTCAACTGCATTATTTAATGTATGCTTGGCTGTGGGTGACCTCACGCCACAACATAGCTTTTTGCAAACCTAAAACCTATGCCTGTATAACTTTTTAATTTGGAGAGATAAGGATACAGTGCTTTACTCAGGGTTAGAAACTCATACTGGCCCTGCACCCAGTTCAGGATTTTTGAACTAGCATCATTAAGTATATTCTTTAGTAGTGCTGGGACAAATATCCGAATATTCAAACGAATATTTTTTTACATGTATTTAGCCGGGGGCACTTTTAACGGACAGATAAACTTGCCTTACCTTAAATATATAATACGACAAAAAATGTCACGTAATTTCATGATAGGGATCATTTATGGGGACTTTTTACCAACATGTTGTTTGAGTAGATAAGCTGTAAGTACGTGTGACACAGATCAAATGATTCTTGGTGTTAGAGCTCCCTCTAGACCTGCGAGGGCGCTGTGTAAAGGGAACAGAGTACCCTGGACTAAATGGCATGACAGTTTATTCCCAGGGTTAGGTGGAAGTCAGCCATCTAGAAAGGGGGCAGAGCTATGGTACACGAACTCAGTGACCCGGATGAGAAACGGCTTGGCATCCACGGATTGGACGAGCGGATGCGCTCATTGACCAAGGGGTCATGGGTGACGTTATAAAAAGAGGATGTAGTAATGTGATCTGGTCCTTTGTGAATGGTTAACTTAAATGACCAGAAGGAGAACCAGTGTTGTGAAACGTGAGTGTTTTCTTTGTTTTTGTTTTTCGTTAATAATGCTGTTTGCAATTATTTGGACGGCTAACGCGATCTGGAGCTGTCTCCAAAGGCTTTTGTTTGCACTATAGAACTGTATTCACCACGAGCACTAGAGCACGCACTGTGGACTGGTGTTTGTGTATGTGTTACGTGTGGGTGAACTAAACGGGACTGTTATTTCAGGGCCAACCCGCGGATTACAAATAAGCAATACACGCCGCTGCATTGCTTTATTACCATTGTTATTATTACTGTTTTGCCATCAGGCCATTGGATTTAAAAACCATTAAACAACATTGCACCTGGATTATAATTGTCTGTCTTTATTAATCACTGCTGCATTACCTTCATCTGCACACAGTTAACCACATTGCCACAGTACGATATAGTAATTCTAATAAACACTGCCCTTACTCATGAGTAAATTCTTTACAACTTTGAGATCACATTTGTCCATGCATAATCTTTATGCTATTCTATAAACCTGTTGTTAAATTAAATAAATGCTGTTTGTTTTAAAAAATATGTCTTGGTTGTACCATTAATTTACTAAGAGTATACAAGAAACAAGTATCATATGACACACCTGCAAAAATTTAATTTTAAACCGGTGTCACTAGTACATGGAAATGAAAGCACACAGTACTTCTGAATATAGAGAAAGCTTCCATGCAACCCAGCATTGTAGTACTGTGTGTTAAGAATTATCACATTATTAGAAATTGTGATGTAATTACTTGATAATCATCACGTAATTACATGATATATGTTTTTAATGTATGGCAGCCATGCTCTTCCATAGTATAACATGTTGCATAAATCTTTTAAATGTAGTGGTACCATGGTAGAATTAGGTTTCATTTTCAAAACCGCGCGGTTGTGATTTTTTTTAGTCGCTGTCTAGTTTATAGGTATGTCTGATTGGTTAGTTGCCGAAATCTCAGTCAACAACTGCTTAGATGACAGATATGGTTGCATTCAATTATTTAGTTGAGCAGAAGGTGGTTTCAATAAATACTTTCTGATTTAAATATAAGCCTACTATGTGATAGTTTGGGTTTTTCAGTCAATTTAAGGTTGGTGTTTATTTTTTTTTAATTAGCTGTAGAATTATTGTTAAGAGCTGAATATGTTTTACCACAACTTGCTGAAAGATTGCAGTAGTAGTAGTTTAGTTTAAAAGTTATCCTAACTGAATTTTATCCAGTTGTTTAAATGTAATCAGAAATATGCATGTGAAATATAGATGTTGGCTTTAGTGCTCATAAAGTAGCAACTATGCATTGTACGGTTATTTTTTTATGTTCAGTTTCTTAATAGTCTATTAAATATACACATTTGTGTTGTACACCTGTAGACATTAACACAAAGTTAGTATTTGGAGTGCTTCTTGTTATTGGGTAGCAACATTCAAAATTGTTAAAGTGTTTAATTTCTTACATTTACAGAGTCACACACATACTGTACATTGGTCAGCTGGGACTCAAACTCAGGTGTGCAGCTTCTTTGGCCAGAAGACGAAGGGAATACGGGGTAGCTTAAGGCTTTGTGTTTTACAGTGTAGAGCTTTACAGCCATTTATTTGTGTTTCTCATAAAGTGTGTTCAAAATGTAATAAACGACCTTGATAGTTGTTGTTTTCCCTTGGCTTCAGTCCATTACAAATTAAACTTGCCTGCTAAGAAGTCACAGGACGTGTTGCATAACAGCCCAGATAGCGTTAAAGTTTGGTTTAATTTAAACCTGTTTTAGAATGAAAGGTAAATGGTGTTTATTTAGAATCTAGTTTAAGATTGAAGTCCAAGAGCAACTGTAAAAAGAACATGTAACACAAGGTCAAAAGTGTTCATTTGGGACTCCCTTTCTCCTGTTGTATCTGTTTCCCAGCCTGCAAGCAAATAGGCTAATCATTATATGACCATGAATCATTCTCTGTTACAGCTGCTCAGACTGAAGGTTTGTTCTGGTAGCCTGTAAAGAATTCTGACAGGTTGCATTATTTTTGCTTTGAAAGAGAAATCTAATTATTAGCGAAAATTAAACATATACAGTGCACTCTGTTTATAAGAATCACATCTGTCCCGGATGATTTGATTCTTATAAGCGATTAATTCTTAAAAGCAGACCGATATGATTGCTGTGGTGCAGAATCAGTATGTTAGTATGAGAATGATAAGAGCTTGTTGCCCGCTGTGTCACGAGATCAAAACAAGTCCTCGTGTATAAGCAGCTTGTTATATGATCATGATTATGTTTACTCAAGGTTGCAGAATCCTATTTTACTATAGCATACTTGAGAAGCGATCATCTCAAGCCATGTGGTGTTACATTAATTAAAATGACATTACAGTATTTTACTGTCAGGACTACCACTGCATTTAAGCATCTGTGGCTTAGTTATTTTCTATTGCGATGCAAATTTCACAGTTTTTCACTAAGCTCTGCCCCCCCCCCCCCCCCCCCCCCCCCCCCAAAAAAAAAAAACGTACCTGCACAATGCAGTGGTGCAGTCACTGTTTGATTATAAACAATGCAGTGTTTCCTGCATCACTGCACTATCCACGCTGCGTACGTGCCTAATCACTCAAGATGTGATCAAATTCAAATTCAAAAACAGCTTGGCTGTACACGTCATTGCACTTGATCAAGTACTGGATTACATGTTGTCAGTTTGCCCCGAAATTATTCTTATAAGCGGATTGCTTGATTCTTACAAGTAGATTATTTTATTGGTTAGTATAGGAATGATTTTATCCCAGTGGTTTTGATCACTATGTGCTGTTGATTCTTATGTCAGTGATTATTATAAACGGAGTGCACTGTATATTTTTTTAAAGTGTGTCATTTTTTGGTATCCATGCCACACAGAAAAATTTTACACTTAAAGAGCAAGTAGTGGGTGTCAGAAAAAAAATATATTAAAAAGAGATGCCTGGCCTACCTGTTGAAGTGTGTCTTGGGGGTCCTTTAATTCAGTAGTTCCAATATACAAACAAAAATTGTACTATATATAAACGTTCATTCACTCCAAAATCAACAAAGCCTTCTGCCTAGAGGAAGATTGGGGAATGAGGTCCACGAGTTTGTGGTAATCATAACCTTTTTCCCCTTTTGAAAGTTTTGTATGAACAGCTGCAGCACAATTTTCTTTAAATTTTTCCAGTATCATTGTTAATGTTTTAGGGGTCGGCACAGTATGGCTTACAAATATCATCACATCCTGAAATCCATCACCTTCTAAAAGTTAAGTCAGGAAAATCAATGGCCGCTTGTCTTAAAAACAAACTTATACAATAAAATCAATTATTTTTTTGTGCCAGATGTAATCTGGGTGAATTGTACAATCCAAATAATTATATTTTGTGAGATTTATGTAATATTTTGAGAAATTATTATTAATATTTAATATGACAGGTTTCATTGTCTTTTGCGATATGTAGTGACTTTAGAAATCTGTAAATATAAAACACTCAAATGTTTAACATACTTAAATATTAGAAGTAGACAAAACATTGTATTAAATATATATTTATTTTATAATTGATAATTACTGGGATAATCTTAGATAGATTTAAAAACTGTTGCATTCATGATTCGCACACACTCTCTTAGGGATAACGTGATCACGCTCTGTTTGGTCCACATTATAGCAAATGTTGTTATGGATGTTTGCTTTTTACTGCCATCAGTAGCTCCATCCACAGCAATTTCTGAATGTTTTCATTTCAAATGGTGAAGTATTGAACTTGTGTTTTTGTGGAACGCCAATTTTGTTTGGCGTGATTATTAACATACCACAGTTTTCTAGCCCGGTTCCTCAAAATACTTCAAACATTGCTTCATCTTGTTCCATTGTTTAGAGATGCCATTTTAACTTTATCATTAAATCATTAACTTTCTTACCCTGTGGATTGGATACCAAGTCACCAACACAGAGTGCACCACTGAAGTACCAGATTGACCGAGGATAAAACCTACTTATCCCTCATGTTCATTAGCTATCGGGATGCTGAGATGTCTGTGAAAAAGTCCCCCAAAATCAGTGTTTTCAAGCCACACAGTGCCTCTTGGCTTGCCCTTTCAATATGAGTGTATCCATGCCACCCCTGTTGTGGGGTACACTTGTCCAGGTGAGCAGAGTTGCCGTTCCACAGTTTCGGGTACGTCTCTTGCTACTGCTGGTCTGAGCTCACCAATTGTAAGGTTATCAGTGCAGTCCCCCATGACTGTTTGCCTAGCCAATTGTAAAGTTTGTCTTCTTTACAATAAAATAGTCTGGACAGAAAATACAAAAACAAAACAAAACACAAGAGACATCAACTAACAAAAACAAACACAGCCACTGCTCGGCTTTTTCACGCACTCACTGTCTCTTCCTGTTGTTCCATGCACTGGCTTCCTGACCAGGGAAACCAGCCTCCTTTTATGTCTGCCCCGCCCTTAATTACCCGCAAGGGTTTCTGGGGCATGTAGTATTTTTGGGCCGAAGCCTGTCTTAAAGTGGCAGGGACTCCCTGCCACATTTTATATATATATATATGTATACACACACACACACACACACACACACGCACACCAGTTTAACAACCACATTTCAAGCCTATATGCAGAATATTAGTTACACACAAAACCATAAAAAACCCCATTTTCCTCCTGTCTCAGCTCTTTCCAAAAGAAACACATTTGGATTGCCTCACTCTGCTCCCCCATGTCTCCTCGCTATCTACTTTACTATCTGAGGGTCAGATAGTTCAACCAGCCTTGCAAGAAAACAGATGGCAAACAAAAACCACTGGTAAATAATCAAATGGAGTGTGAAATTTTAACTAGTCTGGATATACTGTAGCATGGTAAACCTAACCTTTTCCAAGCCATGCGCTATTCATTATATAGGTCTCAAATGTATAGTTTTGAAAGAAATATATGTTTTAGCAAGCATGTGCTTTCTTTTGAAATTATGATATACTAACTCTCTGACTGCAGGCCCTGCTTTCTGATAGTCTTTCACTTTTCGTGGTTGTTTCACCTGGAGAGTGAAAAGGTCCCCATGCCTTCAGGACTTCTTTCTTTTTAGTAACCAACCAGCAGCTTCCCTTAATGATTAAATGCTTTGCAGCCTGTAAAATGCTTGCCCCCGAAGACTCTGCTGAGGTGCAATGACCTAAGAAGTACAAGTGTGACATATTTATCTAAAGTACTGCAGTAACACACATCATGCTTTGAAATTCAAATACATGTTTGCTCTAACATGTTTCTTTCAGAATTGCACAATTGAGACCTATGTAGCTAATGGAACTGCAGAAAGGTAAGATTTATGGAATTCTTTGTTGGCTACAATTACTGTAACGGAGGAGCTCTGACCAAGTCAAGGACAAAAGACTAAAAACTTACTGTGAAGGTCAGCAGAAGTGTAGATAACATGACTCGATCAAGGATACCTTGTAACATGTAACACTAATATAATTGGCTTTGGGTTAGCACATGTGACTGTAGGCATGAATTTAGAAACATATTCTAATAGATTATGAACCTTTGGCCAAATTATCTAAACACAATAAACCTATCTAAACAAATAAAACCTGTGTGACTGATGTTTTGTATCAGAACACACAATATTTATATTTCATGTATTTAACCTTGAGAGAATCCATTGACTGTAGACTCGTTCACAAGGGGGTTGTGGAGGGACATCTCAAACAGATGTTGCAGACATGAATAAGCATAGTCCAGATATAAAAAAAACCTTTCAAATCATGCTTACAGCAAGTTTCAAATCATGCTCATAGCAGTCAATAAAATATATAAATACTTTCATAATAAATTAATAACAGTGACTTTAGAGAACATACTGTAAGGAGGCAGTGTGGTCCAGTGGTTAAAATCCAGGGCTTATAACCAGAAGGTCACTGGTTCAAAACCCACTGCCACGGACTCACTGTGTGACCCTGAGCAAGTCACTTAACCCTTGTGCTCCATCCTGTGGATGAGATGTTAAATCAATGTCTTATTGCATGTGACTCTGCATATAATGCACAGTTCACAGCCTACCTCTAAAGCACTTTGTGATGGTGGTCCACTCTGAAAGATGCTATATAAAGATATTATACTAGTTAAATATGAATTTGACTTTAAATACTAAAGTCAAGTTTTTTCTTTGAAAATGTATATGATACAGTAGTTTAAAACAGTGAACATCCATTGACACGAAAGGTTAAAAATAGATTTGCCATCTTGAATGAATGAGCCAACTGAGAATTGAAATGTATTATGACAAGAATTAGACATGCAAACGGAGCCCAAATTACAGAAACCTTTAACATTGGACAAGGCAAGTGTGTTGTCACTTAAACAATATAGCAGCATGCATTGTGGGCTTTGGTTATTGTCCCTAGACTAGAAAAAACGATGAAAACCTGAAAATCATCTTTCACTGTGCTAAAATGAAAGCGGTTTATAATTTAGGATTTTCTTCTACACTGAATAAAACTGATTTAGGCAGCACTGCCATCCAGTTTCCATAACCTTGTTAAATATTTTTTGATTGAATATTTTAATGGCTTTGCAGCCTGGGTGTTGGAATTGGCAGTCAATGACTTTCTGTGGCATACTTGAGAGAATTACTTGAGACAACTCTCAGCTCTTAAAGAGACACTGTGCCTTTGTATTCCATTTTTTCCAGGCTAATGTGAGGACAGCATTTTTTTTTTTTCTGGTTCTTTTTTGAAACCCTATTAGTAAATGATAAATGTTTCGACTACAAATTAAAGAGCAGGTATAATTTCCATACACATGAATGTATTACCATACCTGTAAGATTTACTGGACCTTGCTGTCCTGTTTCCTGTCTTTCCAGATCACTTGAAATAACTTTCAGTACTTTTTCGGCACTATGGTGCTTTGGGCAGCTCTGATCTATCCCAAAGCTTGATGGTATGTGTGGCAGGATGGCGAGTGAATAGAGGCCCAGAGACAGTCTGCAGTTCAAAAAAAAATACTAATTTTATTATAAATAACACAAAAGTGCACAATGGCAAAATAAAGGGATTTAAACACAAAAAAAATACCCAATACAAAAACAAACTTACAAAAACAAGGTTTCCAGGCTGGGCAATGCCTTCACTGGATTCAAATTTACCAAAACCAAAACCACCAACCACCAACCACCAACCACCAACCTGCTTCCTCAGCTCTCTCCTCCCAAATGAGAAGCAGAGGCCTCCTTTTATGTCAGGTGGCTGGGCGCTGATTGATCGTTAATTAACCTAATCAACTAATCAACCCCAGCCACCTGAACATAATAAACCCAGGCAGGTAGGGAAAATTAACCCCATCCTTGCCAATTTAAAAAGGGCAGAGCTTTGCTCTGCCACACACCTCCCCCCATGTACAACGTACACCGGCCGCAATCGGCCAACTCCCCCCCTTCCCCCCACCCTCCCCCCAAGAGTCCAATTATGTCCCTTGGGTGGGCGGGGTTGATGTCGGAGCCCCCAAGCCTTCTTTGGTTGAGGGGGCCCCGGATCTCCAAGGTAGTATGGCGACGGCGGCCCGGCTCCCTCTGGTGGCGGAGGCGGCGGCCCGGCTCCCTCCTCACCCCTCTCTGGCTCTGAGAGCAGCTCCTCACCCCTCTCTGGACGGCGGCTCCTCACCCCTCTCTGGCTCTGGGGACGGCGGCTCCTCACCCCTCTCTGGCTCTGGGGACGGCGGCTCCTCACCCCTCTCTGGCTCTGGGGACGGCAGCTCCTCACCCCTCTCTGGCTCTGGGAGAGACGGCGGCTCCTCACCCCTGTCTGGCTCTGGGAGCGACGGCGGCTCCTCACCCCTCTCTGGCTCTAGGGGCGACGGCGGCTCGTCACCCCTCTCTGGCTCTCAGGAAGGCGGCTCACCCCTCTTTGAGTGACCGGGGCATCTCCCATGTCTACCGCCAGGTAATTAACCACCATGAGGGCAACCTCTGGGAAGGACGCTGGGTGGTGTTGTTCCTCCCACTGTTCCCACCTCTCCCCATCTCGACGCCACAGCGTGTTGATAACTATGGGGAGATCGTGGATGAGGTCTGTCTCAGGGTGCATCAACCAGTCCCTGATCTCCTGGGACGGTGGTGAAGGTGGTGGTGCTGGAGGTAGTGGGGTGGCCCCTAATGCCTGGGGTGAATACTGCACCTCTTCCTGGGTCTGGTTGTAGGGGCATCCTGCCCAGTTGTGGCCGTCCTCCTCACACCGGCCACACCAGTTTGCCGGTGGCACATCTGGGCAGGACCGCCAACGATGGTCCTCCTTCCCGCACCAGGAACAACAAGGGAAGAGGCTAGCCGGGTCCTCCAGCGGTGGCTGCAGCAGCTTACATTTCTTCAGCTGCTGCTTGTCCTGCCTTTGCCGCTGTCTGCTCTTCTTTCCCATAATCAAAAAAATTATCCCAAAAATTACAAAAAAAAATAAAAATACTGCTCCCAGCCTCTAGCTGGTGCTATCCCACTGCTAGCACCAAATGTGGTAGGCTGGCGAGTGAATAGAGGCCCAGAGACAGTCTGCAGTTCAAAAAAAATACTAATTTTATTATAAATAACACAAAAGTGCACAATGGCAAAATAAAGGGATTTAAACACAAAAAAAACCCAATACAAAAACAAGGTTTCCAGGCCGGGTAATGTCTTCACTGGATTCAAATTTACCAACCCCAACCCCAACCCCAACCCCACCCCCCAACCCCAACCCCAACCTGCTTCCTCAGCTCCCTCCTCCCAAATGAGAAGCAGAGGCCTCCTTTTATGTCAGGTGGCTGGGCGCTGATTGATCGTTAATTAACCTAATCAACCCCATCCACCTGAACATAATAAACCCAGGCAGGTAGGGGAAATTAACCCCATCCTTGCCAATTTAAAAAGGGCAGAGTATGTTTTAAGTTTTGGCAGCAATCCTGGAATTAGTGCTTTCCATTCACGTACAGTTCTGTCATCTGGGATGAATTAACCGATTGGCTTGTCGGTTCTAGTTTTGTAGTTTTAGAACACCTCAAATATAATTTTTTAAATTTTCATAAAATGCCTACTGCAGTGGTAATTGTGTACAGTAAATTAAATACAGAGATCCCTCTGGTTGTGAGCCTAGGTCAAAACCAGTGTTTGGTTGTCATCTCACGACCTGTTCCTAACCAATCATTGTGACATATATTTATTCATTCATTCATTCATTCATTATGTTATGGTGGTGTTACTGTAATAAGCATGTTTGAATGATTAAAACATCAACCAGCTCTGAAAAACATGCCTAAAACTTGTAAATCAAAAATGCGTAAGGATTCGCTAAGTAACCCAACTAGGAGGCAGGTCTCTCCAAAATGGGGGGAAAATGAGAAAACAGCCACATAAAAAAAAAATTAAAAAACAACCTAAACAATTTTTAAGTTACATTGAAGGTAAATTGTTTATAATTAAAAAACGATGCTTGTACAACAATGTGAAGGTTAGTCTATGATACTTGATCTTTAATAAGTGTATCTTGCTAAGCACACAGGTGTTTTTCTTGTTTTACTGTTGAAATGTTCCTACTTATTTGCGAAGCATATTAACAAACCAAACACTTATTCAGAGCCTTGTGTATATTATATAATGGTGCATACTTTCTGTTTTCAGTATTTGAAGCCTTTGTTATTGTGACAGAAATACAATGAGTTCTGGTTATAAATCTCCCTCTCTACCTGTGAGGGTACTAAATAGCGAAAGGAAAAGTATCTGGTCGGGCTGGTCTGACAGTTCGTTTCCGAGGTCGGGAAGTCGGTCAGCCTGGATAGAAGCGAGACTCTGTTGCAGGAACATATTGACCCGGAAGGTAAATGAGGTAGCAGCCGCAAGCTATAGATGCAGCTGAAATCGTTTACCACGGGATCATGCGGGGTAGCATAAAAGGGGCCAGAGAAACGCTAATCTTTTCCTTCGCTTGGGTTTGCGCTTTAACCTGGAAGGACCGAGAGAGCTGCAGTAGTGACTGCCGGAGGACTAAAAAAAGAACGTAAAAGAATATTCGTGAGTGTTGTGTTTGTTTGTATTGCCTGTTAGTAACTGTCTGTGTTTATTGAACCACCAGACAGCTAACACGTATCCGGAGCTGTCGCCTTGGGCCAGCACAAACCAGATCATCACTGCACCAATACAATCACGAAATAACATTGTTTATCACCCACCACGAGCACGACCACACGCACCCAGGACTGGTGACCGTGTGCCGTATTATTGTGGGGCAGATACGTCTTTGATTATTGTTTGGGACTGTAACCCTGTTGTTTTCTCTGTGCAATACACATCATTGTGTTTTGCCGGGATTTATTATTTGGTCACCAGGCCCGAAATACAATTAAAACCACTTTCCTACTGGATTACAATTGTTTGTGATTTCCTATGCACTGCATCACCTGTTCACAAACACCAGCCAAATTGCCACACGTGGTGTCAGCAGTGAGATCGAAACACACTGTGCAGCTTGTGGAAAACTTCGAGGACTCCCTAGCTTCTGCCCGGGTTGAGATACTGTCGGCCCCTGCCCTTCGGAGCAGCCGACCCCTACCCTCCAACACCACCCCCACCATCCGTCCCGGAACCCAGACCTCCGAGACCGCCGACCCCAATAGGCCCCCTTGCCTCCCCCCCATGGAGACCAACGTTGGCCCCCTGCAGGGGTAGAGATGCTGCAGAGTTCGACAGGGTTCTCCCCATTCGAGCTCCTGTGTGGCCGACGGCCTCGCGGCATCCTCGATCTGTTGAGAGAGGGGTGGGAGGAGCACAAAGGCTTGTCCAAAAATGCTCACATGAGATCTCCTAGATTTGGTCGGTCGTTTGGCCCAGGACAACCTCAGATCGGCTCAGCACCGGCAACAGCAGCATACAATACAAATGCACTAATTCGAACCTTTCGACCAGGAGACAAGGTAATGCTGCTACTAACCTCATCAAAATCAAAATTGTGTGCTGAATGGCAGGGGCCATATGAAGTGATTTGGGCTATAGGGAAAGTGAATTAGCCCGATCGCCATAATGAACATGAAATTTATCATGTAAATTTATTAAAGCCCTGACAGGCACGGGAGGTCTTCTTCATAGCCCCAGGCAATATAGGGGATGATTTAGGTCGCTGTCCAAAGACTTCTAGCACAAAAATCATTTCGATGGGGGAACAATTGGCTCCAGATCAGCAACAGGAGCTGCGTAAGCTTATTGAGGAGTTCAGCAATGTTTTTTCTGACTTGCCCGGCAGAACTAATTTGGTTGAATATGACAATCTTTCTCCACCAGGTGTCATTGTGCGAGAGAGACCATACCAGAACCCAGAAAGTCGACAAAGTGGCGTTCGCAAAGAGGTATGGGACATGCTCGAGCTTGGGCTGATTGAGCCTTCCAGGAGCGAGTGGTGTAGTCCTAGTGTCATAATGGCCAAGAAGGACGGCACCAACCGCTTCTGTGTAGATTTCAGAAAGGTAAACGCTATTGCCAAGTTTGATGCGTACCCCATGCCTCGGGTCGACGAACTTCTAGATAGACTGGAAAAAGAGAGGTTTATCTCCACTCTGGACCTGATGAAGGGATACTGGCAGATCCCCTTAACCCGCAGCTCTAGAGAGATAACTGCATTTTCAACACCAGAAGGGCTGTTTCACTTTAAAACCATGCCGTTTGGGATACATGGTGCGCCCGCTGCCTTTCAGAGACTGATGGACCAGGTTTTACACCCACATCATGAATATGCAGCAGCATATATTGATGACGTGGTTATTTACAGCTCCACCTGGCGAGAGCATTTGGCTAGGATTGCAGCCTCAGTCTCTAAGGGCAGCCCGGCTGACAGCTAACTTGAGGAAATGTGCGTTTGCCAAAAAAGAAACTCTATTTGGGATTTTTAATGGGGAATGGAAGGGTGAGACCCGTAGTCACCAAAACACCCAATACTGTACTTCATCTAAAAGATGCTACCTCGGGAACGCAACTACTCGTAGTCGAAAAGTAGTGTTTGGCCATTAAATGGGCTACTCACTCTTTACGATACTACCTGCTGGGGCAATGACGGTATCTTTCGACTCCCATTGCAGCTGACAATTGCAAAATCTGCGTCCGCTGCATCCATCCCCTCATGCTCAAATTCTTTACAGCGTTGTTTAATTGTTATGTACGGTTTAGGCATTTTACAAACAAACTTTTCTTCCATCACAATTTTAATTCACATACGACTCGCTCAGAATTATACATCTGCGCAAATGCTAGTCAGAGCTTCTGTTTCCCTTCTGTGGTAACGGCTGAGCCTTGACAACTATGATTGCAAATATTTATTTAATGTATTTTTTTTTTTTTATAAAAACCTTAAAATTAAAGAAATGTCACTGTTTGTTTTTTAATGATTGTGTTGTGTTATTTCTTTTTATTTGCATTTCGTTTTATATGTTAAATTTTGTGTTATTTCGTATTTGCAAAAAACACGGGGCTCTACTTATAGTTGTACTCTTAGTATGTTACTTAAATTTACTAGCAAATGTTTTCCAAACTGCACTGAAAGGAGCATTTCCTTAAAGTATGTTAGAAATTTGTTGAGGTGATGTGGGGTCACAGGGAACCTTTCATGAATCTTGAAGAATTTAGTGGACCCTTCAAGCTACAAAGCTAGATTTTTCTAGCATATTGTCCCTTAGACAAAAAGTTGATTTTAAGTATAATTTGACGTTCATTACAGAATTGTAGTCTAGAAAATCTTGAATAGTTTCATAACTGATGTATATCTTTATCTTCTTCAGTTTAAACCGATTAAAAAAAACCTTGTGAGCTAAAGCTCTGTGAACTCTTAAACTCCCGCTGCATTAATAAAGGAAGGCTTAGTGGGTGGGCTTGATCCCAAATTACTGTGGCTGTTTATGGTCCAAGAACAGGAGTACAGATACCGCTGCTCATTACTTTTGATGAGTAAGTAACTTCATATTGCATTTTCATAAAAAATAAAGTATAATTTTAAGCTACTGTAGTTAGTCTTTTAACTATCTACAGTACAGTAACTATGTATAAATAAAACACTTGACTTAATTGAGGAAACTGGGGTTTCAGTGTTCTGGCACTTGCTCCAAGTATGTTCTGGCAGTAAAAAGGGTCAAATCCCAGCAGAATCCACCCCTGGGTCACAGTGTGGGAGGCTGGGGGTGGGGGCAGGTCCTAAGGTTGATTGGGGGGGAAAGAGAAGTGTGATCAGGTCTGGCATTAATACTCTGTTCGCTTAGTGGCTTGCACCATTGCAGATTTCACTACTGAATAGGAACTGTTTTAGAGGTTTGGGATAACAGTTTGGAGGCTCAATATTGATTCTGGATTCCAATGCTATGATGGTGTCTAGTAACCTCAGGAAATACAACACTTCTGTCCACTCCCCTTTTTGTGGCTGGGCAAGCAAGTGCCTGCAAGCTACAAGGTTAACACATTGCAGCCCAGTCACAGCTCTCAAAATACCAAAAATGGCAAATTGTTTCTGTGCTCCAATCTGCTCAATGTGCTGATTTTCTGAGTAAAAAAAACAAACAAAAAAACAGTTGTACATGTTGCAAGCCCAGCATAAATTGCACAGAAATGTTTCTTTCGTCTCATCTCTGGTGAATCTTTCGAAGAAGCTGTTGGAAGGCAATCTTCTGTGATAACGTGCAGAAGAAATCAGTTAATGTATAGTTTTCTTTGTGTGAGTTGGCCGACTTCAGGCCTTTTTCTTAAAAGTGATTGGTGTCAGATCATTGCTCTGACAAACAGCCCTTCTCTGCCACTAGATTGGGTCCTATATCATCCTGCGTCCAAGCATGCGTGTGAGAGAGAGAGAGAGAGAGAGAGAGAGAGAGAGAGAGAGAGAGAGAGAGAGAGGAGAGAGAGAGAGAGACAGAGGCTGATATGGTTAATCTCAGGCAGGGGGGGGGGGGGGGGGGGGGGGGGGTCAGGGTTAGGGTTCTGTGATGGACTGGCTAGATCAGTTAGTCTCAAAATGTTGTACAGTAACGTGAATAAGTTGTTAATACTGCTGCACTTATCACTCGCTTTTTTCAAGATGCAATTGCATATTTTCTGTATTAAAAGTGTTCATGACATCAGGCAGATTAGAATGCTCTCTTGTTCAGGAAGGCCTACTGTATAAGGCAAGGTTGCAAACACATTGAAGAGGGTCTGGTGTACAGTGCAGCCCTTGAAGCAGACTGTAGAAGAAGACCTCTGTTTACCCAGTGGAAGTTGGACAGAGAAGTTTTTCCGGTTTATCCATGGCATAATTACTGCAAGACATAGCGGACTTGAACCAGCAGTGGGTACAAAGGAACTGCCAGACACTGACGTGTACAAAAGAGGAGCTTGGCTGGTGTTCATGTCTGCTTCATACGTTCACTGTTTCACTTGTACTTACTTATATTAAACCTGAGATCAACATGTCGTTATGGGAAAGTAACTGGCCACAGTTGCAAAATGAAAAGACCAGTCAATACAGTCAAAGCCACCCAAAAAAGACAAGCAGGTCAGCAGGTTGAAGAGGTACTCAGGACCAATAGTGGAACGACAAAATAAAGTAGGCTAAGTTTTCCACTTTTCCTATTTAGATGTGTATTTATATAAGAAGAAGTTTTAGGGACATGCAGTATTATTATTATTATTATTATTATTATTATTATTATTATTATTACACTGAACAAAAATATAAAGGCAACATGCAACAATTTCAAAGATTTTACTGAGTTACAGTTCATATAAGGAAATCAGTCAATTGAAATAAATTCATTAGGCCCTAATCTATGGATTTCACATGACTGGGAATACAGATATGCATCTGTTGGTCACAGATACCTTAAAAAAAAAAAAAAAGGTAGGGGCGTGGATCAGAACACCAGTCAGTATCTGGTGTGACCACCATTTGCCTCATGCAGCACGACACATCTCCTTCGTATAGAGTTGATCAGGCTGTTGACTGTGGCCTGTGGAATGTTGTCCCACTCCTCTTCAATGGCTGTGCAAAGTTGCTGGATATTGCCGGGAACTGGAACACGCTGTCATACATGTCGATCCAGAGCATCCCAAACATGCTCAATGGGTGACATGTCTGGTGAGTATGCAGGCCATGGAAGAACTGGGAGATTTTCAGCTTCCAGGAATTGTGTACAGATCTTTGCGACATGGGGCCATGCATTATCATGTTGAAACATGAGGTGATGGTGGCGGATGAATGGCACGACTGGGCCTCAGGATCTCCTTACGGTATCTCTGTCCATTCAAATTGCCATCGATAAAATGCAATTGTGTTTGTGGTCTGTAGCTTATGCCTGCCCATACCATAACCCCACCGCCACCATGGGGCACTCTGTTCACAACATTGACATCAGCAAACTGCTCGCCCACACGACGCCATACATGCTGTCTGCCATCTGCCTGGTACAGTTGAAATAGGGATTCATCCGTGAAGAGCACACTTCTCCAGCGTGCCAGTGGCCATCGAAGGTGACATTTGCCCATTTAAGTCGGTTACGACAGCGAACTGCAGTCAGGTCAAGACCCTGGTGAGGACGACGAGCACGCAGATGAGCTTCCCTGAGACAGTTTCTGACAGTTTGTGCAGAAATTGTTTGGTTGTGCAAATCCACAGTTTCATCAGCTGGAGGCTTCAGTCGCCTGTTGCCAGTTGCGTGACTGTAACTTCTGTCACGGACCAACAGAATGCAGTGGTGGTGTCTCAGGATGTAGCAGCTCTGCTGCAAAAACTGGCTATTCGCGTGATAGACTGTTCCTCAAACTCAGATAGATCAACCTGTATCTTAGCCGAAGGAGGTTCAAAATGTCAGCCGCCTATGAAGGACCTTGTTCCTTGCTGGAGGTTAAATGTGGTGCTCAATGCACTCTTGAAGCCTCCATTTGAGCCCATGCATTCAGCTGAGCTGAGCTGAGCTGAGCTGAAATATTTATCGCTCAAGTGACTGTTTGCTTGCTGTCACCATAGCGAAAGCCTGCTTAATTTTTTACAGAGGCCAGGACAAAAGTTATGCTCCATACCAATCCTGCCTTTTTCCAAAGACAACCTCGGCATTCCATGTCAACTCATCTGTGTAATTGAAGGGTTCCTCGCACCCCTTCCAGTCTGACAGGGAGCTGCAGCTGCATACACTGCCCAGTGCGGACCCTGGCATGATACGTTGACAGGACAAAAAGTTGGAGGCAGTCCGATCAATGTTTTTCTATCAGTCAATCTTTATTTAATATACCGCCCTTTGCAACAAGTTGCCACTGATTAGTAAATACAGTAAAATACATAAGTATGATATAATAATAATAAAAAAAACAAAACAATAAAAAGGCAATAGTAATAAAACTCTGCAACCTTGCCCTTGCGACGGCCTGGGTATACTGACCCATTTCGTTATGGTTACATTTAGTACTTGAAAGGGAATGTTAGGTTGTTATCATATCCCTGGTTCCCTGAAATAGAAATACAACCATTAACCTTCAAGATCGCTGCGTTCCATGATTGCACCATGCTTGAAGGGAAAATTACTAGGTCTGTGATTGCAGTGTTTTTATGTCCTCTGAGGCGGGCCATGACTGTGTCACAGGCTCGTTGAGCAGCTTTGATATATGGTCTTCAGGTTTCAGGTCTTTAGGGAGTAAACATCCATTCGGTAATGGTTACATTTCTATTTCAGGGAACCAGGGTTATGATAATAACCTAACGTTATGCTTTCATGTAGACATCAGACAGAAAATGTGTTCTACAATACTATGGTGGTATGAGCTGATTCTCTCTGTTCAGATTATGTTTGGCATTATGTTTGATTAAGGTGCCCCAGGGGAACTACAACAGAACATTATCTAGGACAGCAAATTTTGTCTGAAAGACACATCAATATGCCAGATGAGCATGAAAGATAACAATGCAAACAGTAGCACATGCTGTTCAATGGAACTGGAGGTTGAGGCAAGGTGAGTCTTATGCCCGCTTGTATTTGGCCAGCCAACGTTTTTGTAGTAGTTTTAAGTAACAAGCTTTTAGGATCATAGTAACCTTTTGTACAGTTGTACAGAGCCAAATAAACAAGTGCTTTTAGGGCTTCTGAGAGCAAACAAGTAGACACGATTGTACCAAAACTCCAGTTGTTCAGGCAGTTAACCATGTAAACAAATATTTAATGGCTCTATAATGCAGAATATCATAGAAAAATAGTATAAATGCTAGTAAACTTGTTAGTAAAATGCCAAGTGCAGGGCAATCCTAGAGAGGAACTGTACTACAGCATGTGTATTGCTCTGCACAGTACAGTTATTGCAAGTAACTATTAGTAATTGTATTGTGCATTCTGCGTCCCAGTTAAGTTTGCACTGTTGTCTGTCGTTAAATATTAATTTTTAATTACTTTCAGGCTTTGCAAGTCACTGCAATGCAAATGGTAGATCCAATAAAATATGTAACACCTTTTTTTTAACAATTTTTTACCATACTCAAACACCTGAGGCTGTATTTTCCAAGTGTTTACTCCAGTCTTTTAACTCCTGTTTTCTAGATGGAGGAAAATGGCTGTTTATATCACAAAGCTAGAACCAAACAAGTAGGCAATTTAGTCTCCCAAGCACCCTCAAATTGTTGGTTTCTCATTTGGTAACATTAACATGAACTTTATATCTGTTAAAAAAAAAAAAAATGTAAAGACTGGAGTAATCGCTTTGACAATGGCCCCTGACGCTAAAGCATGTGCTTCATCTGCGCATTCTAATTTATCAACACAGTTCCAAGCCAGACTTTGAAAGTGTTTCCAGAGTTGTTTTTTCTGTAGTTAGGGGTTCATGATGTTTCCAAGCTGTGTCTAGCCCAGTGGAAGCTACATATTCAGGGTCAGAGGTCTGTAAAAGTCAAACAGGGCTGTAACAAAAAACAACAACTCTACTATATATATATATATATATATATATATATATATATATATATATATATATATATATATAGTTGTTATATTATATATATATATATATATATTATATATATAATATAGACGCCCAAATATGATCATCATCGTCCTATACGCCCAAACATGATCATTCATTTATGGCGCTAATGGGGTCCAGATATTTGTTTGAAAGTAAAGAGGTTTATTGCTGTCTTCAGGCCAGCATATATAACTAGAAACATGTTTCTGAAAATGTGAGCAGCTGCTCTTGTGTTTCTCTGCAATGCCAAGAAATATTACAAGAAGTTTGTTTCTGGATACGTGCTCCTTCCACTTTCAAAAGGAGCTGTAAAACCTGCATGAACAAAAAGTTGTAGCACCATCAACAAAATAATGTCACATAATCAAAGTTTCGTCAATAGGCTCATAACAGTAAATTAAGGTCGCGATACAACGCAATATGATATGCATCAGTGAAGTGTAATAAGATCAAACAATTGTTAATGATGTACTAAAAACTGAGATCGGGAGATTACATGTTCATACCAACAATAAATGTAATTCAAGGACCTATAGGTAACAGTGCTTTTAGTCATGTATCATGATACAATGTATCACGTAAAAATAGTATCCCAATTCATCATGACTTGATCTGGGACTTGACAGCATGTCACGTGTCCATCATGAAGATATTACAGGTCAATTTTAGACAACAGATCTCACAGACGTCAATGGTGGGATGACAGTTAGTGCTCAGTTTGCAGGTACTTTAGCCAGTACTGCTAAAATTTCTGATTTACTGACATTTAATGTTCTTATGCATTGTCCTTTTTTTTTTTTTTTTTTTTTTTTAAGATAGTAAGATCAAGTGGTATTTTTTGGTAAACTCCTTCTGACAAAAAGGACTGTCACTCATAAGATATTCTTTGATGTTTAAACAAGTGATTGTGCTATTAACAGATAGCACAAGCATAGAACCATAAAGATCATAATGAGCTTATTATAAAAAAGACTCAATGTTATGTACACAATCTTCTAAAGAGGCCCTCTGGTCTGTTGCGCAATCACGGATGTTAGGAATCTGTGGAGAGCAGAGTTTATTACAGGTCCCTTGGGCACCACAGGGCTTTGCAGGTCACTCATATAATGGCATAAACCTTCTATCCCTCAGCAGAGCATTTGATATTGTCATAAATCGTGCACCACACAGAGTGCTTCAAAGCATACATTGTTTTGGCAGTTTAAGTAAAGCATATTTTACGGTGGTAGAAGAACTCTGTCAGATACTGTTTTGGGAGAATAGGCAATTAAACAACAAGGCTTGGGGTTATCTCGTTCTACCCCTTAAGGATGAGGCATTAGGCAAGGCCACATCCCACAAAATCTACTTGCAGAATCTACTGTACTGCTCACAGATCGCACTCTGGTTTCCAAGTTTAGAGACCAGTATGTTATCTCCAAAAAAGCAGGACGGATGCAACTTTGATAGTATTTATTACAGGTGTTGCCTAATAAATGCCACTAATGTACTGTAATGAATCTCCTCGTGATTCACTGATCAGTTAGTAATACTGAAATCGGCAGAGGACACAACTTCCCTCTTGACTACAGAGCTCGCTCTTAGTTGAATGGTAAGATGTTCATCAGGCTTTTCTTTTGTAGTGATATTTTTATTAAAGAATTTTTTTTTTTTTTTTTACAGTAGGGCAAAAACAAACAAAACAATACAGGTCACCTGTGTATATATATACACATTTTGTTTAAAAGCTGTCACAGAGCTAATAATTTCAACAATGTTTTTGTCTTTTCCTTGCAGCTCTAAATTGAGTTAATTCAACAGAAGTTACGTTGGTCAAAAAAGCTAAATCTAACAGCTACACTTCTTCTTCCAACTGCTTATATTCCGCATCTTTTGAGGCCACAGACTCCTTGATTTCAAATAACAGATCCCTACATCTCTGCAGGAATTTACCTCTGCTAGACCACCTTACCTCTGTGTGTAGCAAGAGGTCTGTGTGTTCAGCTTCACTTTCTTCCAGTTGAGTCCTGAAGAGGGCCTGTGCGGACTTCTGGCCCGAATCAAATACACGATTTTGAGCGCGATATCCATGACATCGTTTATATTCAGCATTTTACCACACAAAGCCTTTTGATGGATTATGCAGTGGTACGTGAGGAATTCTGGAAAGTCATCCTCACTTTTGCAAAGGGCAATAAACCCATTGATGCGGCCAGTCATGGCTGGTGCTGCATCCGTAGTTATGGACACAAGTTTGTAAATGGGTAGCTGAGTGCTATTAATAAAGTCCTTGAATGCCCGAAAAATGTCCTCCCCTCGAGTTTTTCCTTTCAACAATATGATTTTGAGCAGTTCCTCTTTGGTAGTCATATCTTCAAACACCATTCTAATGAAAATACACAACTGAGATGTGTCGATCACGTCTGTCGACTCGTCAAATTGAAGTGAAAAAACACACACTCATTTACCTCTTTTTTTTTAAGATGCTCCCCCAAATCCTCACCCATCTCTTCACAGCGCCACGTAACAGTATTTCTGGATAGCTGAACATCCTTAATAGTGGAAATGATTTCTAATTTAATTTTTAAATCATCAAACAACAATTCAGCTGCCTCTAAAAAGGCCTCTTTTACCATTTCTCCACCCTGGAACGGTTTCTTGTGCTTTGCTAGTATGCGACTCACCCGGAATGATGTAATCGTGGCTGAATTTGATTTCGAGCTGGGCCTAAAGATCGATTGTTGTGCAGCTAGGTGAGATGTCAATTCTTTCACTTTTCTCTTTTCGTAGTTTTGAAATGCCTCTCAACATTTCCCTGCTTAGCAAGAGCTACGCTTGTTGTGAAAAAATAATCTTCCTGCCACTCACTGTGAAAGAGGTAGGTTTTCTGTTTCTTGCTGCTTGGTCCAGCACTCATATTAAAAACTTAACCACAACTTTATAGGAAAAAAAACTTACAACAACCAAGAACAAGAAAAAATATTTTGTTACTAGTCTCCCGCTTTGCAAACGTGGAACGTAAACGTACGAACTGCAGACGGTTGATATGGTAGCAGGGAAAAAAATAATGCAGCAACTACAGTGCTGTGGGTTGGTCAAATTTGATGTCAATCAAGCTGTTTTTTTATATTTCGACTGTGCAGTAATAATCGAGCAAGAAGCGAACCTTAGTGTAAGCAAAGCATACGGTGCTTCAGATCTGTGGACCTCATTATTTTTAAGGAGACTTGATGGTCACGCTGTTAATTACCAAAATATATATTTTTTTTTAGCACATAAGTTTTGAAAACTTATGCAGTCTACTAGAAACAAGTTCGGATCGACTGGTCGACCGCGATTGACATCCTGGGCACCAGTGTTCTAGAGATTAACCCTTTGCGGTCTTATGTCGGACCAGGTCTGACATTACAATTTTCCCTTTCCAGTCCGATGTCGAACCCTGTCATCAAAAAGACGTAAATCGCAGGTCTCTAGTTTTTTCTCCGGAAAAAGCTGATTAAACCTTTCAGTGGCCGAGTGAGACCGATAGGAGCCGAATGAAGCTGAAAAAAGGGGAGTATCTGAGCGTTACAGATAGCCCAATCACTGCAGAGATAACACGGACACAAACAAAGTGGATAGCTGCTTCCGCATCCAGTGCTCAGAGAAGATCACAGACATTTGCAGAGCTTTTTGAGTAATAAAATAGTGACTTGGATCGCATTATTGAGGAATTTGGTGATTAAAACGAGTGATGAGGAGAGGATTTATCAGAATGCACGTCTAAATAGAGGTATGTGAAAAACACAGCGAACAAGGGGTGGGGCTTGGCTGGAGATGCTGTACTGATGTCCTTTAGCCATGCAGAGCCTTTTTAAACCTGTTTTACTCTGTAAAAAAAAAAAAAAAAAAAAAAAAAAAAAAAAAGAATTCAAACAGCGAGTGTAAAATAAACAACGTGTGTGAAAATAAATTGGACCTGACGCACCTGGCAAGCACTGAATAAATGGACTGCAAAGGGTTAAACCTTTGGAGGATGAAATGTTGAACATTTCTTTTTCCAGTGGGGACTTGGGAGGTCTGGAGAAAAAAAAAAGTGTTTATTTTCACCCAGTTTCTAATTTGCAGGTATTTAAAAAAAAATAAAAAAAAAGTATTCCAAATACATCCATTATCTGTTTAAAGCTTA
The DNA here is from genome assembly GCF_017654505.1 of Polyodon spathula. Lineage (NCBI taxonomy): Eukaryota > Metazoa > Chordata > Actinopteri > Acipenseriformes > Polyodontidae > Polyodon > Polyodon spathula. The sequence goes on along the minus strand of NC_054537.1, from coordinate 30,746,642 downwards.
AAAAATTATTATCCCTATACAAGTCTCCGAGATACTCAATTCTGTTTTTTCTCCAAATTCAAAAAATCCCATCTACTAACTTTTAAATGGGGTGTATTTAAAGACATTGTGATGGAGACCAAGAAGTGTACAGCTCTCCAGCCAACAATTTAATGTATTCAGTACAATATTGTTTTTAGTTATTGTTAGCATGTTTTTCTAGAGCCTATAAAATGGAGTGCCCTCAGCGGAATGGGGCAAGCGATGTGGTGTTCTGTCGATATCCATGTTGGACCGGCTTTGTCTAAATTGAGCCATACCCATGTATCATGAAGCTGGGAACAAGATAATACAGTTTAAAATTTCTTAATAAATGGGGACTGAAGTGTGTAAGTCCGCACTCTAGCATGTTTATGATGCCACAGAAATTTAGAAATAATTTCTTGAATTTTAATATGGAACATTTGGGGAATTTTTAGGGGAATTGTTTGAAATAAATATAAAAATGTAGGCAAGACTTCTGGTTGGCGTCCATGCTATGAAGACGGTCTGAGACACGGCTCCTCTGAATTTAACATTAATACTTTAGTAAACTACTATTACTACTACTGTATACTCTTGCTACACTTATTTTAGTAACATGTGCCTGTTACCAAGAAAATGTTGACAAACCGAAGCCGAAACGTAACCAACCTGCTGAACCAAGCTCCTGTGACGATGTCCCAGCTGCCTCCGCCGGGCCTGCTGGTGCGGCCTCTCCTCACAGGTCTGAATTGTCAGTGATCCTGGATGTGATAGCAAAGCTGCGGGAGGATTTCGCTGAAACCAGAGGTGCTATCGCTTCTCTACAAACCACCATTGATTCACTGGTAAAAAGAGCTGTTGACATGGAGACCTCTCTTAGCGATGTGGATAACAGAGTTGGGTTCCTAGAATTGACCTGCATGGAGCTGTCTGATGAGAACAAGAAGCTTTGGGTCAAGGTGGATGACCTGGAAAATCGATCACGTCAGCAGAACCTCAGAGTTGTGGGTATCCCGGAGGGCAAAGAAGGTTCTCGACCGACTGCCTTCATGTCGAACTTTTTCTTGGAAGTTCTCGGGCCGGGATAAATTTGAATCTCCTACAGTTATTGACCGCGCCTATTGTTCTGCTGGCCCCAGGAGAGTTGGAGGTCGCCCCTGAGCTGTTATTATGAAAATACACCACTACTAAGTGAAGGAAAAATTATTTGTTTGTCTCGTGAACCGGGCACTCTTTAGTTTCAAGGCGCGAGGGTCTACATATTTCTCAATTTTAGTTATCCAGAAAACGGGCTGCTTATGGGGAAATTAAATCCTTTCTCAACAACGCCGGAGTTAAATTTGGTTTGCTTCGTCCTGCTTGGCTTAGGATCACGTTCAATGGCACCAAAAAAGTGTTTTATTCACCTGAAGAAGCTAAGGAATTCTATACAAAATTCATCCTCCCTCACAAAGGCTGAGATACTGTTTTTTTTTTCTCTCTTTCGCTATAGTATATTAGGTTATTATAAACAACATCTTGTGGGAGAACCACTAGAGTTGCAGATCGGGACAGAATGCAGATACTGTACTGACTAGATGCTGCAAATATATATACAGTGGCTTGCAAAAGTATTCAGACCCCTGACCAATTCTCTCATTTTACTGAATTACAAATGGTACATTGAAATTTCGTTCTGTTTGATATTTTATTTTAAAACACTGAAACTCAGAATCAATTATTGTAAGGTGACATTGGTTTTATGTTGGGAAATATTTTTAAGAAAAATAAAAAACTGAAATATCTTGCTTGCATAAGTATTCAGCCCCTGTGCTGTGGAAGCTCCCAGCTTGCACTGATGAAAGAAATTGCCCTAACGAGGACACGGTTACCTTACCATTGGCCTCCATCTGTGAACCATTAAAGTTTCTGTCACATTTTCTGGATAAAAACCCGACTGTTGAAGGATCATTGGTAAGGCTGTGAATCTGAAGGAAAATGAGGACCAAAGAGCATTCTACAGAAGTTAGAGATAAAGTAATACAAATGCATAGATTAGGGAAAGGTTACAAAATAATATCCAAGTGTTTGGATATCCCAGTGAGTACAGTTGGATCAATAATCAGGAAGTGGAAGCTGCATCACGCCACCCAGGCACTGCCAAGAAAAGGCCATTCCTCAAAACTCAGCGCTCAAACAAGAAGGAGACTTGTGAGAGAAGCCACAGAGAGGTCAACAATCACTTTGAAGGAGCTACAGAGTTCAGTGGCTGGAAGTGGAGTAATGGTGCACCAGTCAACCATATCAAGAGCTCTGCATAACACTGGCCTATTATGGGAGGGTGGCAAGAAAGAAGCCGTTACTCAAAAAGCACCATCTGAAAGCACGTCTGGAGTTTGCCAGAAAGCATGAGAGTGACCCAGCTGCGATGTGGGAAAAGCTTTTGTGGTCAGATGAGACCAAGATATAGCTTTTTGGCCAAAACTCAAAGTGCTATGTGTGGCGCAAACCTAACACTGCCCATGCCTCAAGACACACCATCCCTACAGTGAAGTATGGTGGTGGCAGCATCATGCTGTGGGGATGCTTCTCATCAGCAGGGACTGGGCATCTTATTACAATTGAAGGAAGAATGGATGGAGCAAAATACAGGAAAATACTGCAACAGAATCTGCTTCAGTCCACTAAAAAACTGAAGCTTGGGAGGAAATTCACCTTTCAGCAGGACAATGATCCCAAGCACAAGGCAAAAGCAACATTGGAGTGGCTCAAGAACAAAAAGGTGAATGTCCTACAGTGGCCCAGTCAAAGTCTTGATTTCAGTCCCATTGAGAATCTGTGGCACTATTTGAAAATTGCAGTCCACAAGTGTCGTCCAACCAACCTGAACAACCTGGAGCAAATCTGCCAAGAAGAATGGGCCAAAATCACTCCGACACTGTGTGCAAAGCTGGCACATACTTACCCCAAAAGACTTAAAGCAGCGAAAGGTGGCTCTACCAAATATTAATGTGTGGGGGTTGAATACTTATGCAAGCAAGATATTTCAGTTTTTTATTTTTCTTAAAAATATTTCCCAACATAAAACCAATGTCACCTTACAATAATTGATTTTGAATTTAAATGTTTTAAAATAAAATATCGAACGAAATTTAAATGTACCATTTGTAATTCAGTAATATGAGAGAATTGGTCAGGGGTCTGAATACTTTTGCAAGGCACTGTATGTATATAAATGAATATTATTTTTAAGTCTTTTATGGGTGCATACTTGATACGTATGTATGTTGTGGATTGACAAGGCTTAGTTTTGATTGTATTACTCTCTGTTTTCAATTTTCTCTTAAAATTTGGTTTGCCTCAAACACATTTCTTTAGATATTTGCAAATTCATAATTTCGTAGGCAACACTGTTGCACAGTTTCCCTCCCTGCCCCCTGCATTATCTGTTGATTCAATTTTAGTGCTAAATCCCTCATCGAAAGGTATTATATCTACTATTTATAGTCTGATTCTATCCTTAGGTTGCACTTCACTGAATGTGAAGTCTTCACTGAAGGCTCAAACCCCCCCCCCCATTTTTATTTTTTAATTTTGTTATGATTATATGGTGTGCATTTCATTCTGTGCATATGATTCAGTGTATTTGTGAAAACCTCAAAATGAATAAACAGAATTAAAAAAAGAAAAATGTAGGCAAAACCATTCATTTTTTTATAATATTCACCCTACCAATTAGGGATAGGGGTAAGTCAGCCCATCTTTGCAGATCATTCTTTATTTTATCTAGCAGTGGTAAATAATTAGCCTGGTAAACTTTATCTATGGAGTTAGTTATTTGGACCTTCAAATATTTAAAACCATTTGGACTCCACCTAAAAGATCAAACTAACTGCTGAGTTTTGTTGTTAATACTATTATTATCACTTTTATCATAATTTAATTTATAACCAGGTACTACACTGTAGTCAGTTAAGGTTTGAAATACCTCAGGCAATGAAGTTTCTGGGTAAGGCACCTACAAAAGGAGATCTGCGTATAAAGAGAGTTTGTATTCTGTTGGACCATACATTTTACCCCTGATTTGTGGGTTAGATCGAATTGCAACCGCAAGAGGCTCAATAGCCAGCTTGAACAGGAGTGGGGAGAAGGGGCATCCCTGCCTAGAAAAAAAGGTTCCAAAATAATACAGTTCGTCAAAATTTGGGCTTTGGGGCATTTTATATAGCGTTTTAATATAATTTTTAAAAGTTTGGCCAAAATTCATATGTTCAAGGACCTGAAATAAAAATTCCCACTCTTTGCGGTTGAATTCTTTTTCTGCATCCATTGAAGTAACAAGCCTAGGGTGTTTTGAGGGTTGTGACTTGTATAATGTGTTATAATCTATGAAGATTATCAGCTCCCAGTCTGTGTTATAAGAATCCTGTTTGGTCTAAATGTGTAACTGTGGCTGCAACAGATTCAAGCCTCAAGGAAAGTAGCTCAGGTAGGAGCTCAAAATACACATCAGCTGTTGCTAGTTCTAGAGTTTAGGGTAGTTGTCCCTTATGCATCTCTATCAAGGGTGATACATTTATCCATAAATGCTCTATAGAATTCAATTGGGAACTGTGACAGAGATCGAATGGCGCTTGGCGTTAGATCTCCCTCCTGACCCGAGAGGGTACTAGATAAAGGGAGCAGAGTACCCTGGACTAAAAGGCATGATACTTTATTCCCGTGGGTAGGTGGAAGTAGAGTTTAGGATAGTTGTCCCTTATGCAGGGATTCATTGAGCATCTCTGTCAAGGGTGATACATTTATCCATAAATGCTCTGTAGAATTCAATGGGGAACCCATCTGAGCCCAATGCCTTCGGCTTGTGTAATTTCTGTGTCCAAAGTTTATATTCCTCATTTGTCTTGGGTAGGAGCAATTTATTGAGAAAGTCTTTACTTTTTGAATGGTCAGGGCCCAATTCTGATTCATAGAAATCTTTGTAGAATTCTTTGAAGCATTAATGTCCTCTGGTCTATCTACAACATATTACCTTGTACTTTTTCTAATGGAATGCATTCTTTTAGTATTTTCTTATTTTTTTTATTCGCCAGCCTGGTAACTACCCTGTTTTTATTACCGTTTTCATAAGAATTTTATCGTGTTCTTGCCATAGCAGCCTCTGCTGTTTGAATGCATTGGTTATTATACTGCAGTTGTTTTTGGGTCAGTAGATTTAAATATTTCAGTCTTTTTAGATTTAACATGTTGTTTTTCAAGCTTATGTCTTTTTCCAGTGTGCTCAGCTGCTCTCTCTTTTTTTCTGTCTTTAAGCACTGTATGACATAATCTGTCCTCTCAAGAAGACTTTTAAGGATTCCCAGATTGCCCCATGTGAGGATTAGTTTTTATTTGTGACTAGAAACAGGTCAATCTGGTTTTCAAAAATTTAACAAATTCAGGGTCTTTAAGTAAATAGGGTTTAAGTCTCCAACTGTGTGTAGGAGGGGCTTCAGTTCCCAGTTCCAGTATTAATTTCAAGGGATAATGATCATAAGGCGTGTCAGCTAAGTATTTGCAATCTGTAATTCTGGGAAGCAAGGTTTGGGTGGCGAGTATTAAATCTGTTCTAGAGTAGTGTTGTGCAAAGTTTTTAAACGCCGCCCCCCTTTTTTTGGCATACATTTTGTCACGCCCCTCTCCCCGCCATATTAAAATAGGTGTTTTTTTTTCCTGATTTCATGTAAATCGCGAAAAAAGTTCTGATTTAGCTAAATACGTACGTGTATCACAAATTCAACATTTAAAATCAGTCTAAATTTTTTTTTTTTTTTTTTTTTTAGTGAACTTTTAGCTGACATGTTAAACCTGGATTTTTAATAAATAAATCAGTGAATTTAAATATTTTGTTTACACTTGGCGATTCAATATTTAGCTAATATTTCTAACAAATAAATCAGTGAAAAAATACACGTAACATATCTTTTTTTTTGTTTGTTTGAACTTGGCGATTCAACATTTACCTGACACAAATCTAAAAAACATTATCGTTCAGCAATTAAATTTTGGGTTTTCACAAAATAAAGTATGCACACCGGGAGTGAAGCTAACGAGACGAATACAGCACGAGTACAAAAAAAAAGAAAAGACTTGTCTCCTTTTTTTTAAAAAAAAAAAATATATAAATATAAAATATAAATAAAAATAAAATAAATAAAACACAAAAGAGCATGGGTAAACCACACACTAAAAAAAGGAAAGAGTTTGTGGAATACCACTGGCTTGTTAAAGAACTAATATGAATATTATTATTGGTCAACATTATTACAACAAAAAAGCGTCATTTTACAGAAATATGAAACCAGTGTGTGGTACTTTGACTAAAAATTAAGGTGAAATAAAGAGAGATAGACATACCATCAATTTCCAATTGTTCTGCTATTTCTTGACATGTGGCGTCCTTCTTTTTATTGTCTTTATAACTACGGACACTGGCATCATAAAGAACATTTTATTTTTCGACTTTAATAATTAAATTCTCAGTGATGTCGATTTTATTTATTTATTTATTTCTGTGGCAATCTCTGCGTGCGTGAGCGAGACAGACAGTCTGACAGCCACTACATTTGGCCTTATTTCTGATTGGTCCATTGCAACGTGAAGAGCGCGTAGCAAAATACAAATACAACAAATTAATTTCTATTGCCCTGTTCACACTAGCATTTTTATACCGTTATCGTTGCGGAACCGTACAGAAACATCTGCCCAGACTGGCGTTCTTATCGGTACGAAACAAAAAAAAGGAGCAGGTTTCGTACCGGTACTGTTTCAATACGACTCGGAACAGTTTAAGTGTAAACCGACGCGGTATCGATACAGTTAAGTGAATATTCTGAAGCACGCACACGTCTTGCTTTCCAGTTTAAATACTTTAAAGAGCTTTAATTTTTACGGTGAGCCGTACACCAAAATGCCAAAATAAGTGACAAAATTAATCTCCACGAAATTGGTGATGATGAATGTGAGATAAAGCGTACTGCAGAGCAGTGCCGGTCTAAAATAAAATCCCTTGTGAGGGAATATCAAAAAGAAAAAACAAAACAGTCTATATTCAAACCTACGATCTCCAGGCTATAGGGCACACCCTGCATTCTGCCTGGAGCGCCGTTACTGGTTGCGCCACTCGGGAGCTCCATAAAGCAATTGTTTTAATGCAAGCCCATGCCCAGTGACACATTTGATTTGGCATTGTATGTTGCAGAGCTGCGCATACTCCGACTTTTAAGAATGTGTTTGTTAACATTTACAGTGCCTATAGAAAGTCTACACCCCCTTTCAAAATGTTCACCTTTGTTGCCTTGTAGCCTGGAATTAAAAAGCATTAATTTTTTTTTTTTTTTTTTTTTTTTTTTTTTTTTTTTTTCATTTATTTACACATCCTTCCAAGTGAAAAAAAAAATCTAGAAATTTGTAGAAAATTGCTCAAAAATAAAAACTGAAATAGCTTTGTTGGATAAGTGTCCACCCCCCTTGTAATAGCAATCCTAAATTAGCTCAGATGTAACCAATCACCTTCAAAAACACACACCAAGTTAAGTGGCCTCCACCTGTGTTAAATTGTAGTGATTCACATGATTTTAGGATAAATTCAGCAGTTCCTGTAGGTTCCCTCTGCTGGGTAGTGCATTTCAGAGCAAAGACTCAACCATGAGCACCAAGGTGCTTTCAACAGAACTCTGGGACAAAGTTTTTGAAAGGCACAGTTCAGGGGATGGGTATAAAAAAAATTTCAAAGGCCTTGAATATCCCTTGGAACACAGTCAAGACGATTATTAAGAAGTGTAAGGTGTATAGCACCACCAAGACACTGCCTAGGTTAGGCCGTCCCTCCAAACTGGATGACTGAGCAAGAAGGAGACTGATCAGAGAGGCTACCAAGAGGCCAATGGCAACTTTGTAAGAGCTACAGGCATTTATGGCCAAGACTGGTCAAAGTGTGCATGTGACAACAATATTCCAAGCACTCCACAAATCTGGCCTGTATGGTAGGGTGGCAAGAAGGAAGCCATTACTCAAGAAAGCCCATCTTCAATCTTGTTTTAATGTATGCAAAAAAACACTCAGGCGATTCTGTAGTCATGTGGCAAAAAGTTTTGTGGTCTGACGAAACTAAAATGGAACTTTTTAGCTTAAATGCAAAGTGTTATGTTTGGTGCAAACCCAACACAGCACATCACCCAAAGAATGCCATCCCTATTGTGAAGCATGGTGGTGACAGCACCATGTTATGGGGATGTTTCTCATCGACAGGGACTGGTGCACTTGTCAGGATAGAAGGGAAAATGAATGGAGCAAAGTACAGAGAAGTCCTTGAGGAAAACCTGTTGCCGTCTGCAAGAAGTTCACCTTTCAGCATGACAACAACCCAAAGCACACAGCCAAAGCTACACTGGAGTGGCTAAGGAACAAAAAGGTAAATGTCCTTGAGTGGTCCAATCAGAGCCCCTACCTAAATCCAGTCGAAAATTTGGGGCATGACTTGAAGATTGCTGTCCATCAACGCTCCAAGGAACTTGACAGAGCTTGAACAGTTTTTTAAAGAATGGTCAAATATTGTCAAATCTGGGTGTACAAAGTTGGTAGAGACCTATCACAACAGACTCACAGCTTGTAATTGCTGCCAAAGGTGCTTCCACCAAGTATTAACTCAGGGGTGTGGAGACTTATCCAATTACGATCTTTCAGTTTTGTATTTTTAATATATAATTTTTTTCTCAATAAGACCTTTTTTCCCCTTAACAGTGTGGAGTATGGTGTGTAGATAAGTGGGGGGAAAAAAAATCCTCATTTAAAAGCATGAAACTCTGAGGCACTGACACAACAAAATGTGAAAAAAGTTCAAGTGGGTGTAGACTTTCTATAGGCACTGCATGTATTTAGTTAAATCTGGATTTTTATTTGTTAAATCTAGGAAAAAATATGCGATTTACATGAAATCTGGGAAAAAATGTCTGTTAAAACATTAGTGCTTCTTTTTTTTAACACATGTCGCCACTGTTCACTGCAGTTTCACTGACACACTCATCACTTCAAACATAATTTCTCTGGTTCAACAAGTACTAAAGTGATTGTCAATGGCTCATTTGAAAGGTAGGAACTTGACCTAATTAGCTGTCATTAGGTACTGTATTTATTTAAAATGTTCTATCCTTCTAAAAAAAAAAAATATTTATCTAAAATCAGTTTAGTTTTTCACTTTGTCTTGCAGTGCTTCTCTCTCTCTACCACTTTTAGTTTAGTGAGAAGTTTTGTCTTCAATTTCCATGTTATTAAAAAAAAGTTGAAATATACTTTAAATGACATTTTGTTACAAATTGTTTGATTTGTTTTTGTGATGTGGCTACAAGCAATATATACAAATAAACTGTACGGCTGTTGTATTCTATATTGCTGTTCACCTTGAAGCTACATATAGTACTGATCAGGTTAATGGATATAGGCCAGTCAGAACAGACTGGTTAGGATGTTTAACCTTTGCCTCTTGCAAATCAATCAGTTTGTGAGTGACTGTTATTTGAGCTAGATGTGAGTGATTACCCCAGTAGTCCTTTACATTGTGTAACCCCAGGGAAACAAGATAGTTGTGCCTCATAAATTAGACAGAACCACCAGTCAAGAGATTTATTATTATTATTATTATTATTATTACTATTTTCTGCATTTTAAAAAATACAAACCAATTGAAATGATCAGTGGCATCGGGACAGGAACAATGAGAATGTAACAAAGCCTTTTGTGCACCAACCTACAAAATGAAATGATTCCTCATTAACAATGCTTGCTATTCTTTTATTAACAACAGTTGTGTCATTGTGATTGGAATGACCTTAGCATCATGCAGATTAGCCTTTGCTTACATGTTGGCCTGATTACTCCATGTCCTTTCAATTTTTTTTTATTTTATTGCTGCCTTTCCTGTAGTTCAACAGTTGCATTTATGTACATGCTATCTTAGTCGGGCAGTGTACTGTATTTATTTTATTTTATTAAGTTGCAACCGTGTTATCTGCCCAGACCATTGCAGAGTTGCATTGCTTGAGCTTTCATAATAGATGCTGTATCATTTTGGTGCTAGAGGCATGTTTAGATAAAGCGTTTGTCTTAAAGAAAAATGTTTGTCATCAATTGTATTCTTTTAGTTTTACCAAATGTCTAGATCATTTTCTTTCTCCCTGGTGGTCCAGTTGCACAGCAACTCCTGGTTATTTTTCACCCGTAATGATTTAGCAGTTTAACCAATTGATCGTCCCATATTTCTGTAGTGCTCCATATACACAGTATGCATACTGTAGTAGTATAGAACAGCAGTGCATACAAGTACCATGACACAGAACTGCAAAGACTGCATGAGACCTCCATACAGCAGCATAAGGCACAGTGGGATTTAAACTGGCTGACTCAAACGTATTGATTTGCCTGAGTCCTTTTCTGTAGTGGCAGTGCACATGTGATGTTACAAAAACAGCAAACCATTGCTGTGTTAAAGGAGCTGGGACATTGCCATGGTTTGTTGAAGGTTAAATTAGTCATTGTTACAGTAAGTATTTCAATAACCAGCGTGCTGACACAGGCACTTGTTGGCAGTGGGATTTTCCATCTGGCACGCAGCCAGTTGCTGTATCATTGTTTCATTATGTGGGAAATGTGTAGGGTAAAAAGTTTCCATTTAGCCCCAGCAAAACTGCTTCACATCCTTTAAATCAAAACAAAAAATCAGGGTCAAGTAGGAGGGTTTTAGTATTATATTTAAAAGGCATTATCATATTTATTTATGTATGTATTAATTTATTTATATGTTTGTTTATTTGTTATGAAATTCAACACGTTGCATTTAATGATATCTGATAGGCATTTTGTCCAGGAAAGTGTTATACGCTAAGCAGTAGGATGAGCCCTACAATTTGTGCTACGTCTCCTTGAGCCTATATACCATGGAGTTACTTAGCAACCAGTTACTAGATAACTATCAACTTGTGTCCTCTCCCAATACTATAGTGTTGGCCAATGTAAACAGTGTCTTTTTTTATTATTTATTTTTTTACTTCTGTATTTTGGACAGCTGTACAGAATTGCCCAACCCAAATCTGACTACCTGAGTGGATGCTGTGTCTGATAAACCACAATAACAAGCCCATACAATAGAAGAGTGCCTATGTATTGTATATTCCTTCTTTTAAATTTTTGTAGCACCAGACATTTTTTGATCTATACTGAAGGGTTTGAAATATCTGCAATATCATCAACATCGTCATTGTTCCACAATGCTTTTCCAAGTAATAAAAACCATTCCAGGACACCGAGTGGGCAGGTTATTCATGTTAGAACTTGCTACTGGTTGCTGTCGTTTTGCCTACAGCCCTGCAGTTTTGTCCACAGTTTGGTAAATCTTGTATATGCCACTTTCTAAAGCATGCTTTGCTTTGGCGATTAAAAAAAAAAAAAAAAATATATATAAAAAAAAAAAAAAAAGAATTGCAATTACCAGTTGGGTAAAATGTACTGTAGTTCTCAATTCTGAGAAAGCTAGACAGTATGCAGTAGAAACAAACCGTAGCACCTAGTTTTGTGGGATTCGTTCTTTTAATGTTGACAGGGAATAGCGGTTTCTTGAAGATAGGCCATCCCCCACCATTCCCCTTCCTCCGTACTTTTTCTGGTGGATAGTTTGTTAGTAAAAGCAACAATCTCATTTTCATTCAAGAATTTGTCAAGCTTGTGACTAGCTCCAAGGTCACAATGTGAGTGAGTCAGTGGCATAAACTGGTCATTTTAGCTAAACTCCAGAAAAAACTGCCTTTTAATAAATACACCTTACTTTGCAACGGAAATCTCTTTAGTGAAGCAATGCTGTCAGAATCTAAGAAACGAGAGGAGGCCATTCGGCCCATCTTGCTCGTTTGGTATGGCTGAGCAACCTGAGCTAACCTAAGGGCTACTTTTGGGACCCTCAAACACATGTGAGTTCAGCAACACTCTTACCACACAGCTCAGTAAAGAAGTTTTTCAGCTAAGGGATAATAACATAACTGTTTTAAGGGGTGGAAATAAGACTCCTGTTGCACAGCAGTTTGATCCATTCCTAAGCTTGTCACCGACACTGTGGCTAATCAAGCTCATAGTAAAACCTGGAACGGGTGAAACTACTATGCAATAGGAGTCTTTTATCCATTCCTGGTTTTAAAAAAATGAAGGCCAAATTATGTTTCAAAACCTCGGTGCTGTTTATTAGCAGTCATGCGTTCCTGATTTTGCTAACCTTTCCTTTTTAAAAACCAAAATAGAAATGAAAGATTTTAATGATATAATCCTATTTAAAGTGTCAGTTCAAAGAAGTAAACAACCTTTGCTTCTTTGCCTTATCTAATCACAGTAGGGTGGGCGTAAGAGTCTCAAGTTGCTTAGAACTGCTTTACTTCACTTTGACTGGCAGGGGCATCCATATTGAAGATTGCAGTGATGTTCCACAGGTAGCAAGCTTATAGTCAGGGATCTATTGACCATCCCCGCAGCACAGAAAAACATTCACTGATCCACTAGATGATGGAGTCTGCTTGAGGATCCATCCGTGGCTAGTGGCAGTCATGACTCCTGCTACACGCATACTGTATGCTCTGTGTTCGCCTTGACTGTGATCGCTCCTCCATCTGTCCAGAGTCTGTCTCCGTCACCGTGCGTCATTCACACAGCTGCAAATCAAGGGACAGGCAGCGTCCCTTGACACATTTCACCCCTTAAAAAGGAAGTTGTTGCCATTATGTGCTGATAGCTGTAAATTAGTATGAGTAAAAAGGACGAGTACAATACTGCTTCAATACACGGTGTGTGACAGGAAGAAAACTAACTGACATTCATTATGAGATTGTTTTTATGAATTTAAAGTAGAACCTGTCAAATCCGATTTAACTGGTTCCAGGTGAAAGTATCGTACCAGAGGGAGTCATTATACTATATTGTAGTTGCTTTATTAACGTTGGGGCATTATAAATGAATAGGCAGGTACAGGGCAGCAGGGTGGCATGGTGGTTAGTGCTGTTGCCATGCAGCGCCAGGGTCCTGTGTTCAATTCCAGCCTAGGGGTCTGTCTGTGTGGAGTTTGCATCATCTCCTCGTGTTCATGTGGGTTTTCTCCAGGTACTCTGGTTTCCTACCACAGTCCAAAGACATGCTGTTCAGGTTGATTGGTCACTCTAAATTACCCTGTGTGTGTGGTGCCCTATGATGGACTGGCATCCTGTCCAGGGTGTAGTCCTGCCTTGCGCCCTGTTTCTGCTGGGTTAAGCTCCAGCTCACCGCGACCCTGTAAAGGAGTAAGTGGTTAATGTTGATGGATGGATGTCAGGTATACGAGTGTGTCTAAAACACCAAAGTACAGTATTGCACCTATACTATACAAAGAAAAATTACATACAAGGCATGTAATACAACAGCATTCCAAGAACATTTCATATTATGCTTCCTCAGTCCATGCCAAAGAAATCAGGTTTTTTTGCACTGTAAGTGCGGGTCAACCCAAGACACAACAAAAGCACACACGCACAAACTGGCTTTGGGTGTTGGTAAAAACAGTAATTATGAGTTTTCTAGTTTTCCTTTCTTGAACATGATGCAGTTTGTTTTACGTGAAGTGACTGTATGTAAAAAGTGAAACTGAATCCCCAAAAGCACCATCTTTTTTTTAATTATATGCAACTGAATAAATGTTGTCCTGCTAACATCTAAATGTACTGTTTTAGACTCCTAATAAAATGTGCATTGATCAGTTTCCATCTGAAGCACTCAACTAGTACCAGCATGTGTAAATAGCCTGCTAGAGGTCCATCGGTTAATAGAGGGCAGTACTCTATCTTACAGGATTGAATATGATAGGATCTACTGTTATTGTTGAATGTTTGTTTTATATAAGCTTTGAAATCTGACTCTGTGAGATAACAGCAGGATTAGGATTTCTGATGGGGGTCTACAGTACTTATAAACATACAAAGTTAGCAGTTTGGGTTTGTGTAAATAAAGGTAGCTCTTAACCAGTTATGTGCCTGCTCCCACAGTAGCATTTGTCATAGCTAGTCACTCCTGTATTGGTAACACCAGTAGAAAATGTGCCGCCAGTCTGGAAAGTGGGTTAGTGGTGTGAGTTTGAACAATTGCAGCAGGCAAAATACCCTGGACAACATGAAAACAGTCTTGATGATCATGAAGAAATTACAATAGATTGAGCCCAGGTAGAGGTGCAGTCAGCTACTAGTTTCCTAATCATATTTCATATAATTAATAATCAACAATAACACTATGTAACACAATTTTTGTTCCTGGGTAGTAAGTGTTATTTCCTAAATGCTTATGCCTCAAAAGTATAGAACATGGCTATTATTCCCCACAAACTTTGCTTTTGTGACCAGGACAGTGATATTTCAAAATATCACTATTTCCAATGGGAAAATGGGAAAATGTCTTTTCGTTCACATAAAGTCAGAAAAAAACATCATATGAATCCAAATTAACATGTATTTATACTAAAGTAATAAAAGATGACTACAAAAGATTTAGAAGTGAGTAGTTTTTCGAGATATACAATTATACTGTATTTACAGTATAATTGTAAATCTTGAAAAACTACTCACTTCTAAATCTTTTGTAGTCATCTTTGTATTACTTTAGTATAAATACAACTTGATTATGTAAGCTGCTTATTGTTATGCACTTTAATAGGTCATTTATGACTTTTAATGTTGTATGTATTTTAATCAAATATTCAATAGGAGGTTGCTATAGTTTAGAGTAGATGATTTATTACAGTTGTCGTCAATGTCTGCCTGGGACTGCCAATGGAAATTAGCCTACTGGCTAAATTGAAAGCACAGTGCATCTTGGTCATGTAAGTGTTATAATTGTATGTGTCCCCAATAAATAAATACATTAAACAAACAAAGCCTTCAAATAAAACATGGATGTGTATCGATTATACCATTTCTCACAATGAAATACAGAAGAGCTTTAGTCTAGCAATGTGCAAGGAAAGCCTGTGATACTGGGCAGATAGCTCCATTGTTTAATTGTTTGATTTAATTGAGAAGCTTGAAAATTAAAAGCCATGCCTATCAATAATTGATTTAACTGGTTTTCATTTTGGTATCTCTAAGCCCGGGTGCTGTCTAACACACTGAAGTCTGTTCATCTATCTTAAAGCGAGCATTTGTCCTGAGCACAAATACAGCGGCAAAAGCCTTCAATTAAAAAATATATAATGTATTATGGTATCTGCAACCGTTACCTTACACAGACAACATCATCATCAGAGCATCTTTACTGTGGCTTGCCACCAGTTATTAACTTTATTTTGCATACTGTATAATTGGAGTTGCAGTTCCAGAATAAGGTAACTTCAAAATGAAATAATAAAGACGTGTCAAATCTAGCGCTCAGTTTGCATTAGTTAGCAGTCTCTGAAGGTAATTATGGTGGGAGTACAGTGCAGTTAGGATAATGACTGTTTACAGTTGGACCATAGTGATTTCTAAAAGCACAAGCCACTTCTGTTATTATAAAGCAGTGTTTTCATGCCTCTGTCTGGCAGTCAGGTCCAGCCACTCTCCAGTGGGATGATGCACACTGTGATGACCTGTGCTCATAAATTGTGGTGCCCTTGTAGTGATAAATGAACTCTTTCAGCAGTAAGCAACTTTATTTAGATGATTAAATAGTAGCAGGTTTGTATTGTATAGATCAGAACAGACTGAGTTCTTAACATCACCTCCTCTGATATCATATTGCTTAGTTTATTCCTAAGGGGTCTATTTAATTGGTCTAAATACAGCCACTGTTTTAGGTAATTCATATAGAGCTCTTTGTGTTTCAAGGTTATGTGTTTTGTGTTAGCAGTTGTCTGTCTGATAAAAAAAACAGGGCAGGTCTAATTTTAATGATCTAAATGTTGGTGGAGAGATCAGACACCATTTAGATCCATTCAGCTGTTCCAGTCTTTAATGAATTAACTGCTATTTTCTGAAAGGTCAGACACCTGTCCACTTGACAACACTTGAACCAGACAACTAAGTAATATAATCCAAGTTTTCTTAAGCTTTCCAAAGGTGTTTGTTTCTCATTTTGTAACATTTGCATGATTTTCTTTTCTCCTTTCAAAAAAAAAAAAAGTTAATCAATTAAAAACTGGAGAAAATACTTTGGAAATATGACCAAGGGTCTTAAAATGGTCAGATTCTGGATTGGTTTCTGTTCTGCTGTCTTAATTGTAGTGAGTCGAGGCAGTCTGTTTTAATGGAGTTTACTGTGTTTTGTTGTTGTTGGTTATTACACTATGAAATTGTCCAGATTGTTTGCAGACAGTAATAAGGCATATCAAGTCCAATGATTTAGTAGGTTGAGATTACCTCCTCTCTAGCAAGAACCAGCCCCTCCAGCATCAGTATCTATAACCAGTCTGTGATTTATTTGTCATTTATTTGTATTCATATTTTTGCTATTGAGTTATAGCTTCATGTGGAATTCAATATGACTGTGTGAAACAGCAGTTCTCCAACCATAGTTGACCTGTTGTGTCTCTGCCTCTCCCCACAGGTAAACCAAGGCAATGTGCCTGGCATGGAGAGCGCCTTCCTGGCCATGGACACTGAGGAGGGAGTGGAGGTGGTGTGGAACGAGGTCCAGTTCTCTGACAAGAAGGTTTTTAAAGCACATGAGGTACAGCAGTCTGACTTTTCCATTGTATTATTGATATTGCAGGCTACTCCCCTGAGCAAAAGATAGGTGAAAAACTGTTTTACAAGCTGGTATAGGAACTGAAGCTCTGGCCACTGTAAACTAGGATTCACTGGTGAAGTGAAGCAGTAGCTCTAATGCTATGCTTCCAATGGGAAAGCGATCTGAAATTAAAAATGTAACATAGCATTAACAGCCCTTTTGAGTTGTGTGAAAGGGGGACCACTGTGCAGTACTGATAAAGAAGACACTGGGTACTCTTCTCTGGTTTAAAGTCTGTTTTGATTAATTCAATTAAAGTTAGTATTAATTCTATTCTAATTTTGTTAAAGAAGCCAGGCCTCTTATAATACTGGTTCTAAGTCATTTCCAGTCTCCTCAAAATGGTAAAGAAACAAAAGCCAAACAGACTTTTGAGAATTCTTGTTGGTTTCCAGTTTTTAATTCAGCACAATATCATTCTACTGTTAATAACTGGTATTTAGTTAAACTTTATTTGTATCCAGGCCCTGTTAAAGTCCCAGGGAGCTTTACCGAGCCAAGTCTTTTTTTTAATACTGAAGCCAGTGGTGTCACAGCTATTTTAATCGGCCGATGAATGATGCTAACATTGGCAAGTGGTTCCAAAACTTTATTCTATCCAGGCCTCTCTGGGGAAAAGAACACTGTGCAGTGTTTATAAGAATCATATTACTTTATCTTGACTGCGTCCCAAGTTGTTTGTATCATAGCAATATATGTTTCAACATAATCCTGATTTTGTTGTGGTATTTTTGTAAATCGTCTTGCTTGACAGAATGGTAAGGTGTGCTCACTTGCACAAATATTCCCCAACGAGCAGCCAACAGGATGTCTTCTAGAAGATTTTGCTCGTGTAAACTACCAAATGCATTCCGGAACGTGTCCTCTCATCCTCTCAAAAGTTGGAGTTAGATTAGGAATATTTGCTAGTGTAACTGCTCTGAGGACACGTTCTGGAACGATTCAAGAAATATCTCTGCAGGCACTGCACGCAGGCCAGCTACGTCATCACCCTGGTGCTTTACTGTGATTAACTAGGCGATAGCATCAAATAACATAATTAAATATTCACTGAAATATACCTTACATAAACAGTAAAAGTAAAATGAGCTTAATATATATGTTACTTACCTTTCCAAAACTGTTTCTAATCCTCTTCATCGACGTCCACTGCAAGCACTGAAGAAGGTTGTATTTTCCAATGACGGCGCTTGATGATGTCATCATTACACAGTAGTGTCAGATGTCTTCACTTAAATGCACCCTTCTGGAACACAATGTTTCAGAATCCTGTCAAGACGATTCCTGAACGCAAGCGTAGCTGCAGCAATAGATCTGACTGAAAACTTCATACAAATAAAAGGAAATCTTGAAAATGAAATGTGAAGCCATTTAACTTTGACATGTTTCTGTTGCAGGAGAAGATTAAGGATATGTTTGAAAACCTGATGCAGGTGGAGCACCCAAACATTGTGAAGTTTCACAAGTACTGGCTAGATGTGACGGAAAGCAAAGCCAGAGTAAGCTAAGCACAGTGTCCAGACTGTCATTTAGTGGAGTTGAAAATCTTTTGTTGGCATTGATTTTTTGTTTGTTTATTCATGATGTACCCTTTAATTTTAATAGAAGTAGTGCCATGTTTTCAGTAACGACAAGAGAAACTAATTAATCAGTGCGGACTAGGAAATACATTTTTCCTGGGATTTAGTTTCTCTTCTGAACTAGTGCTGTGTTCTCATGCTTCCAAACCAAAACCGAATAAATGGCGTTATTGTTCCTCTGCTAAGCTGTTGCTCAGACGGCAAGTGATTTATTCATCTTGTTTTGTCTGTTTTATTATTTATTCATATATCTATTTATTTACTTACTTGTTTATCAGCAAATGGTGTTTTTTTTGTTTTTTGTCAGTGAATGTTTCGTTTAGGATTTATATGTCAAATGCCAAATGAACTAGACCAGTACACAAACAAAAATGTAGGGAAAATATGCCACAACTGATAAAAAAAAGTTATCTTAAATGCAATTACATGTTTTTGTTTTCATGATACTGTGTTTCCATAGAATTCAGACTATCCGTTATTTTTCCAACCCTAACTGGCAGTATTTTTAATTGATTCATTTAATAACTATGTTGACAAATAGTGATAGAAAGCAGATACCTGTGTGTTTCTAAAAAGCAGTTTTCTGTTCTGCTGAATTTCATCGAGCGCTTCAGCTGAGACTGTTTGTTTCCCCTTCTTGCTCCAGGTGATCTTCATCACTGAGTATATGTCTTCAGGGAGTCTCAAACAATTCTTAAAGAAAACCAAGAAAAACCACAAGACCATGAACGAAAAGGTAAAAACACTTAATCTAGCCACCAACACGGAAAACAGATTCCGTTGCATAAACCTTCAAAGCCAAATTCACACACTCCATTAGATAACATTGTCCCTTATGTGTAGCCAACACCCAAAGCTAGACTTATTTCAGAGCTAAAAGGTGTGAGTTATGAAGATCTGAATTTATTTAGCGTTGAACAAAGAATGGTTAGGGAAACTCGGTCACAGTTTATTAAATCCTAGGATTGGAGAAAGTTAAACTAAGTTACCATTTCAAGCACAGCACAGAGAGCAGGACCCAAGGACACAGTTGGGTAATGAGTGGAAACAGACAGAAGACAGGTGAGGAGTGTGTGGAACATGGTACCAAACCACACTGTTGAGTCAGAGTTACTGTGATTCTGTAAGATCTGCTGTAACTGACAAAGTTCTGAGTTCAGTCCACTGCTAGGTATGGCCTACTTGCATTCAGGGCTGTTCATTGCTGTGTATGTTCAGCAGTTCAGACCAACATGCTTGTTTTGTGGAGAGCAAAGAGAAGATGCATTGAGATGCATTGGTATCTCCTATTTAAAAAGAAGTGGGTGTTCCCTCTCAGTGTAAGTTGTATCTTTGTGAGTTGCTTCTATGAGGGAGATAGATAAGAGCTTATCTGTACTAGTTCAAAAGACCAGACTTTTTTCTGCTTGGCCTAGTTAGTGTTTGTTTAGATAGGTAATTTATTTGAGGAACTGTCTGCCATACAGAAAACATGATAAATGGCATTCTTCAGTTTAGGAGCATCTGACTCTGAGGATATGTGGAGGCAATCTGATTTTATGATTATAATCTCTTTTTACAGCTGTGGCGGGGGATGTAAGCCACCAATATATTTGTTGATATTTCTCATGTCCTCTCTGTCCCATTTGAAACAAACTATTAGAAATCATAAGTTTCTAAACCACAGGCAAATGGAATACTGTTTTTAACAAACATTTATATTCAGTATGTGTAAGGTGAGCAAACCATTCTTTCCAAACAGTCATCCGATAGCCACATGTGATGTTTTATCCATCTGATTGGCAGGCTCACAGTTGGCCAATCAATTAAACCGTATTGAACGGAACGATCATTCCATTGCAGGGTATTTCTACATTCACCCTGTGGAGTTCATCTTGACTGTTATTTCCAAGCATCACTGACCTCTACTGGTCATTTCTTGCACTACACCTTCCACACAAAGAGAGCAACAAGAATATAGCAAAGCGAGACACTCAAGCCTGCAATGAGCTTTAGGGGTATCCTAGGAAAACTCAATCCCACAATTTTTTATTTTTATTTTAGACCAGTCCTTGCTTTATATTACCAATCGAATACTTTTTGATGGTAATATTAGGTGAATCTGAAATTGTGTTTTATAAAGGATAGCCTTTAATTGTAACACAACGGAAGTTGCATTGTATACTTGTTTAGCCAGTGGTCCCGCGCAGACAGACATTGACGGTTTGAAAAAAAAACATTCCAATGTTGCTAATGTAAAAATTTTGACTAGAAGTCTTTCTTAATGTCTATTTTTCTACTATAAAAAGCAATCTTTGTGTAGACCTACTTGCACAATAAGCTTACGTTAAACACAAAACCTCTTTTGTGAATTTACCCAGTGGTTGGACAATGCTGAATGTATATGGCATAGTTTGTTTGTCAAATTTTGGGCAGGTCAAATCCCTTTCACTTTTTTTTTTTTTTTTTTTTTTTTTAATTTAGTCGTTGCCAATGATTTTTATTTTCTCCCAATTTGAAAATGGCCAATTATTATTTAGGCTCGGCTCACCGCTACCACCCCTGCGCTGACTCGGGAGCGGTGAAGACGAACACACGCAGTCCTCCGAATCGTGTGCCGTCAGCCGACCGCTTCTTTACACACTGCGGATTTACCATGCAGCCGCCCAGGAGCTACAGCGTGGAGGAAAACGCAGCTCCCGGTCAGCTAACAGGCAAGCCCACAGGTGCCTGGCCAGACTACAGGGGTCGCTGGTGCGTGGTGAGCCGAGGTTACCCTGGCCGACCTAGACCCCTCCTCCCCGGCGATGCTCAGCCAATTGAGCGCCGCCTGCTGGGAACTCGAACCGGTGACGTCCAGGCTATAGGGCGCACAAAGCGCTCACGCAGAGCGCCTTTACTGGATGCGCCACTTGGGAGCCCCAAATCCCTGTCACTCCCTTTATTCAGTACAGAGAATTACGTCACTGCTCATTCATTGTTTTATTGAGGATTTAAAAAAAATGTTCACCTTTGTGCCAAATGCAAGAGCGGCTTTTAACACTGTAAAGGAAAATCACTCCTTGCGGAGGCTTCTGAAGGAACCTCTCCTATTAATTCATGCCTGTCACTATCCAAGCACTCTATATCATTTGGCATGCCTTTTAATATTAAGTGCCAGGACTACTCTGCCTGCTCAATCCAGTTCTCCTCCAGTACTAAGAGGAGTCAGCATCAATAAACAATCTTAAACTGGAATTGTTTATACTGTTAATATATTTATTATTATTATTAGTCATTTAGCAGACATTTTTATTCAAAGCGACTTACAGAGACTTGCGGGTGAACTATGCATCACAACTGCTGCAGAGTCACTTACAGTAGGACCTTGGTTTTACATCTCACCTGAAGAACAGAGAACAAGGAGGTTAAGTGACATGCTCAGGCTCACACACAGTCAGTCAGTGGCTGATTGAACTTGGAACCTCCTGGTAACAAGCCTCTGTCTTTAACCACTGGACCACCAAGCCCCTTAGGTCCTTCTCTTTTTCAGATACACATGGAGAAGTGTACATTTGTAAATGGGTCCATGTGCACAAAGATTAGTGTGTTTATTTAAAGCCTGTCAAAAAGGATTTGTCTACGGCACAGATTAAGCAGTGTTTTTTGACAACAAATTACTTAATATACTGCAGATTTAATCTTTTATTTTAACTTTGCGCAGTCACACTGGGTCACAAATCTCAATCGTTTATGGAAACAGAACACACTGTATGTCTCTCAGTGGCATCTGAATGAATGACCCACTGTGGTAGGGTAGCCGATAGCTTTCAGCAATCAAGTTTTCTCTCTTGGTAGCAGAGCATGGCAAGCATAAAACCAACTTAACTCTCCAACCTTATTTCAGCAAATCAGAGGCTTGTAGCAGAGTTCCCACAGTCAATCATATTAATTATACTGTATTGCTTGTAAACAACGCAGATGGCATGGGACATAAGGCTGCAGTGCATGTCCAGTTTTAAATTGTGTATTTTTTTTTTCTTTTCATAATGGGAGCTATGACGAGAGGGCAGCATGTATTTGCTGGTATTATTTTGTCAGCTATATGTGCTTTGTGGGCAAATGTGGTATGATTTTGAAATTGTTTACTTTTCTAATGTTAATCTTTGTTTTCTAGGCATGGAAGAGGTGGTGCACACAGATCCTCTCAGCTCTCTGGTGAGTACTGCACATCATACCCCTGCTGATGTAACAAGTCTAGCCTGAAGACCATGCATGACCAAAAAGAGAGTCTTAACCAATTTCAACTTTTAACCCTCCCCATCTCTTCAGGCCTATTCTCTACTTGGCTGACCTCTTTGACGAGTCTGCCCCATTCTCTCTCTCTCTCTCATAGCATACATCTTTCCAGACCTTTATTAATCTGTTTTCAGATTCTGCTGCACTTTTTGGTATATGCCCTCGATCAGGACCACATAGCACTGATGTCATCTTGTGCCCGCGTGAACAGTATGCACCAATATACTGTACAACAAAATGGGGTTGATTTATAAGGCAACTATATTGATACATTTCATAATAATCACCATTTTTTTTTATTTAAATAAATAAATGCAGGATTTCTGCAAATGTGTGTTTTTTGGGTTCTTATATTTTTATTATATTTTCTTTCCATTACATAATAAAATATACCATACCGCTCCTACTTGCCTATACAGGCAGGCTTATGTTTCAATCAGACAGTGTACAACTGAATACAGTAATAATGGAGCGTTTCTCAAATATCAGTACAACAAGCAACTTCTGTCAGAGTTCTCAAGTATTATAATGAAATGTACTAAAGCTGCTGACAATTTCAACACGTACAGTGGCATCAATTTGTTAATGTAGACTTTGTGAATTGTTGCAACGAAAAATGCAAATTGCGGTTTGTTTGCACTGCGACTGGTCCATCTTAGTATATCTGCCTCTGAGTATATTCAGTTTGCATTTGCTTACAAAGAAAGATGGCCTTGATTACCTGTAGTGTGTGATCTGCTTGGAATTGCTGTCTAATGAGTGCCTCAAAACACAACTTTCAGGAAAAACACCCAAAAAAGCTGTGAATTATGTTTGCATTGAAAGCAAAGGTACTGCTTTTCTATAGATTCTTTGAGTGTGGGTTCTCAGGATGCCTATGTCATGGAGAGCCTTCAGCCAAGAAATTGGGAACTCCTGCTATAGAGCATATTTTTTTTAAAGAAATGTGCAAAGTTCTGAACATCAATATAGACATCTGCGTGTCAATGAAATTAAATAATATACAGAAGTACATGAGAAGTAATTACACTAAAACAGATGAATGGTTCTGGAGCATGGTTAGAGGTTAAAGTGGCTGGTTAACAGTCAGCTGTGTTGATTTCACAGCTACCTGCATTCCTGTGACCCCCCTATTATCCATGGCAACCTGACCTGCGACACCATCTTCATCCAACATAATGGCCTCATCAAGATCGGCTCAGGTACAAGCATCTGCAACACAACACAGTGTACTGTATACCGGTGGTTAGAAACCTCAGAACTTTCACCCACCAATCAGGAAGCTCCGCTGCAGTGCACTACCACACAGTAGATGACTGCCGAACATGCCCTCTAATGAAAGTTCTATTCCTTAGTTCACATCTTACAACTACACGCAGGACAGAGGCAGGGGCTATATTCAGGCACATTGCCAGAAGACATTTTGAGAACATGCCCTCGCAGCTCTGCAAATGTCTGAAATGTATTTGTTCTATTTTGTGTACATTCATCAATTTTGGTAAAGCCCACTGCCAATATTGGTTGCGCTTGGTTTTACATTTCTGCTGTAAGGAGACGCTTGGGTATGTTAACTACTATGCAATCCTCTCATCTATCAGTTCATGTTGCTAAACTGTTTATCTTGTTTATCTCTTCCACCCTCCAAACCTGTCTCCGCTGGTATCCATGCAGTCTGGCATCGCCTTTTCGTCAATGGTAAGAGTCTGTTCCTGAACTTCACGCAAATCTGCGTCTTCCTCTGCCCACCAGCCCACAGTACTGTCGACCTGACTGGATGAGGAAAAACTGGGGAAAGCAGGCAGTAGATGCACTGTACAACAGAGGTGCTGCAGAGAACATTAGAATGAAGAAAGCTGAATTACCTAGTAGAAATGTTGAGGATTTGCAATACTTTAAAGCAGCAAATAGATAAGATTAACCGTTGTGGTTGTTCCTACTAAAATTCTGTAAAGGTGTAGTTGTTGGAGTGCTGACAATTACCTCTTTGTTTTATTGATGTCAAGCACCAAAGAGCATATCTGCAATGGTTTAAAAGCAACAGTCATGTAACTGCTCCTTCCTGCAACTAAGTTGTCTCTTGCTAGTTGTACACTGTTACAATGGTTTAATCGACTTAGTGGAGGTATCACTACAAGTATTATTTTGTGTACACCACGATTTATGCCACACAACTAATTGAGTTGCTACCTCTACAAAAAGAAATGCAGAATCACAAGTTTATATATGAATGGCGAATATTGTCAGTTGATGCAGATTTGTATTTGTTATTTTTTCCTCCTCAGTATTTCCAGATGCAGTCCATGGCCGCATCAAACACCTCCGAGATGAACAGAGAAACCTCCATTTCTTAGCCCCAGAATACGGCTGTAAGTGTCTGTGTGTGCTATTATGCAAATACACACGCGCCAAGGCTGTGAGAGTTCATTTAACAGGCAGAACACTTAAACCCATTTTCACATCCAGCATACAAGTAATGTGCTGTAGCAAAATACTGAACATGACGACAATTACAGAAAAAAATGGTGAACCTTTAGTAAAATACTGTTGTAATTTTCATTTGCCAATTTGCACATTTTAAATTTTTAAAGCCTTATTCGAAATGTATGGTCAGGTGATTTGACCGAATTTTGAATTCAGTGACGGGCACAAGACACATCATACCACATTTATCTTGATCTCATATTGAAATGAAATGTGTACTAAATCATTAGCGTAACTTGTAACAAACAGTGTAGGCACATTTCTGAGTCCTAAAGTAACCTTAGAAGTTCTTTCTTACTTATTTTGTAAGATTAACAGTTATATTTTACTTTAAACAAAATATGGTGCAAATTACATGTTGGTGTAAAGGTCCATTTACCAACACCACTCTGATCCTGGCCCAGCTTCAAAATGTACCAGCCTGGCATCATTTTTAGCATCGGCTTTTAGACTTGCTGACATGCATAATCACCATGCCCATAACTTCATGCCAGATCTTCTTACTCCCTTACCCAGCCAGTAGCTAAGGTCACCTGACAAGTTTCTGGCCCTGCCAATTAGCTATTTACTCTGGGTAGGCATTCTTTTAGCTCCGTTGCATTCTGTATTTGTCCAGGAATAATGAACTGGTCCCCTTTTTTTATGTCTGTTTATTTTTTCTAAATAAAACAGAGCATGACAAAGCAAAACAAATACAAAGAACTTATACAAATGAGCTCATACACACAGCAGAGAGAAAGGGATGAAAAAAAAGGAAAACAGTCATTCCAGCATGAGTTTGTCAAGGGAGGTGAAGACTGAATCCCACGTCTCCACTATCCCCGGTCTCGCACCATTTAGTCTAGTTGTTGCCCGCTCCAGATGAACAATATCTCTAAACACAGTTAACCAGTAGTAGGCTGCAACCATTGCAGGCTCAATCCAGTTTGAGAATAATTCTTTTTGCAGCTGTCAACCCTGCCAACAGAATTTTACATTGCATTGCATTAAGGTCAGCTAGTGAATCATCACTGTGCAAAAGTAAACAGGGTTCTGGCAGCAGCTGAGAACCTAAAAATATAGAAAGCACATTGGCTACGTATTTCCAAAATGCTGCAATTACTGAGCCATCCCAGAAGATATGAAGCACAGTACCAGGTGCAACAAGGTTGCAATTATTACATGAAAAATCAGGAATAAGTTTCATACAAGAACCTCTGTAGGGAGTTGCATACACTCTATGAATAAGTTTACAAGGAACCGTAAGATTTTTTTTGTAACAGATTATTGTAAATATCAAAAACAACTCCTCATCGGGGGATTACCTAATACTTGAAATTAGGAACAGACAGTCCAGTCCTGACAATTTAGCTTTTTGAAGAGTAGTTAACTGTATGCGTGGATGCTTGCCCCCCCAGATAAACTGAAATCATTTAGTGGGCTTCTTCAAAATATTTTGGAGGAGGAGCTAGAGGAAACATAGAAAACAGAAAATGAATACACGGCAGAACATTCATTTTGATTATAGCTATCCTACCTTGCAAGGAGAACTGCAAAGCAGAACACCTCAAAAGGTCAGCCTTGACCCCCTCCATCAGTGAATTACAATTCTGCCTAGATATCTGATGTAAAGAGGGATACATTTGTATGCCTAGATATGTAAAACGTTTATCTAGAAGGATGATGGGAGGTAATATAACGTTCCTAGTAGCAGAATTCAAAAGAAACAAAGTTGATTTGGTCCACATAATTTTGTAACCTGACATCCTTTCAAAAGCCTCAAACAATGTTAAAACAAATCCAAAACTAGCCAGCGGTAATCCCATTCCACCCAATCGAAGGCCTTTTCAGCATCCAGGGAGAGAACTGCACAATCAGCAGGGTGAGGATCAGACACATGAATTACATGAGGCAGGCGCCGAATGTTATCCGAAGCCAAACGTCCTTTCATAAAACCGGTACATGATTCTAGTCTGGTAACGAGCACCTTGGCATATAATTTAAGATCACTGCAAATTAGATAAGTAGGTCTTTAGGTTGGGCATATAAGGGGATGTTTACCTTTCTTTAGTAACAGAGCTATCAGGGTAGTTTTCTGATCCCTATG
Organism: Polyodon spathula; assembly: GCF_017654505.1. Classification (NCBI taxonomy): domain Eukaryota; kingdom Metazoa; phylum Chordata; class Actinopteri; order Acipenseriformes; family Polyodontidae; genus Polyodon; species Polyodon spathula. The sequence continues at coordinate 30,719,462 of NC_054537.1, read as the reverse complement.
AAATGATCCACTTTTAATTGCACAATTTATGGAGTCCAGAATCAAAGGGCCAGCTGTGTTCCAAAATTCTAGTAAGTTGGGGAGGACTGCCATCTAAGCCATTATCTTTTTTCAAGGATTTAATAGTCATTTTAAGTTCATCTAATGTTATTGGGGCATCAAGCCTTCTAGTGTCTTCAGCTCCTAGTTTAGGAAGATCTAAATTATTTAAGAATGTTTTACAATTATCATGATCAATCTGTGTTTCAGATGTATAAAGATTATCATAAAATACTCGAAACGCAGCATTTACCTCCTCTGGCTTTCAAACTAAAACATCTTTCTCTGTTCTTATTGCATTGATAGAGACCAGAGATGCACTGTGTTTCAGTCTCAATGCCTGAAGCCTACTCTGTCTATCCCCTTGAAAATAATATTTCTCTCTAGTGTGGTGCATAATAAATTCAGTTCTGGATAAAGACAATGCATTAAACTCACCCTTTAATACATTCAGTGCTTTAGCTCTATCCTCCAAGAATGTATTTTTCTGTGCCTTCTCCAAGAATTGTTGTTCTATGTCACTGATACGTTTGTTCTGAGATGAATTTAGATATGAAGAGATGAAGTGCAGTTACCTCTCAAGAAGCATTTAGTAACCTCCAAGAGTGTCTGTGGATTCTCCGCAGAATCAGTTTTAAAACTAGAAATTCAATCAATTTTGTGTTAAAAATTCAGAGTTTTGTAGCGAGGAGGTATTAAAGCGTCATCTACTGGCTCACAAGGTTTTACTGCTACAGTTGAAAGTGTATAGCACTGGAGTGATCCGAGTGCAATCGGAGGGATATCAGTTTTAAACAGAATTAGTAAACTGAAGATTGCACACGGTCCGTGATGAAAGAGTTTTAGCAGGATGAGAAACAGATTGATCTAAACTGGGGTTGGTTACTCTGTTAAAGTCCCCTCCTATTAAATGAATAATCTGAGAGACCAAGCATCACATCAGCAATCCTAGGAAAAAAATCAGCAGCATATTCGTTGGGGGCACAGATTAAACAGCACTTTAAATAATGTTAAAATAGCGTTCTAGCAAGGATACAAAACAGCCCTCGTCATCACCTCCAAATCCGTCAATCGCAACTGTAATTTCCTATCCATGAGGATAAGTGCACCTATAGTTTTATTGCAACACAAGAGTATGCAGCAGTTTTATAGAATTTATGTATGTCACACGATTTAAGATGTGCTTCTTGTAATAAAGCTATATTTGCACGTTTACGATGCAGAAAGTCGAGGCATTTTATACGTTTAATAGGTGAGTTAAAACCCCGTAAGACAAGACCTTAATATCCATTTTAATGGTAACGGCAGAACTGCAGGAGACCCCTTCCACGTGAAGGTTTTGCAAAAGGCAAGATGTAACATCAAATGTGGTACGAGCTCTAAAACAACTATAAACACAAAACAAGAACCGCAGGAGGCATATCACAAACCAGCCTCCCTGTTCTTAAACAATCCCAACACCTTGGGACCGTGATCTTACAACCGCAACGTCTGCCCAAGCCGAGCTCCCGTGTGCACTGCAGCCAGTCAACCCTTGAGTTTAAAAACAAACATTTACGCCGCAAGTTCCACCCAGGTTATTTAACTTAAATTCAAATGGGCTTCTGTCTGTACAATCGGGTAAAAACAAAAACATTACAAAATTATAATATAATACCATAACCAGAGAAAGGTAGTGCAGCACTAACAGTAATAATAATAATAATAATTATAATAATAATAATAATATAACCAAACTTATCCGTAAATCTTCAGCAGGTCTAGGGGGTTTTTCAAGTATAATTGTCCATCACTCAGAATGACAGTGTTCAGGTCACTGGCTCACCGCAACAGTTCAGTCCATCTCTTCTTGAAGGTCAGTGGGATGTTTCGAAGAGTCCCCTCGAGATTCAGCAATCTTCAGTAAAGATGGAGTAATGGAAGTAAGGTTGGCGAACAAAGTCTGCTTCCGAGCATTGCCTGAGACGCTAAGAAATCCTCAGCTGCTTTAGGAGACTTGAAGTGAAAGGGTTGACCATCACAGATGATTTTTTCAGAGTAGCTGGATATATAAGGAAAGGCCTCAGTCCCCCCTGCCACCAATTCCCGTCTCTTCTGGGCAGTTGCATTGCTATAGTCTCTTCAGGGCAGTCGCATTGCTGTAGTCTCTTCAGGGCAGTCGCGTTGCTGTAGTCTCTTCAGGGCAGTCGCGTTGCTGTAGTCTCTTCTGGCAGTCGCGTTGCTGTAGTCAGCACACTGCTGTAGTATTAGCTGTCATCTTCTATCCGCATCTCTAGTACTGTACAATCTGTGTACCCTTTCAATTTCAATCTGATGATTTGCCAAGGAGGGGATCCATGTAGGTAGCGTCGCCTTCAAAAGTCCAATTGGATCCTAATCTTCCTCGGATTCAGGCAGACCCACCAGCTGCAGGTTATTCGTTAGGCTCCTTGTACTGTAGTTCCTCAATTAGTTGCTTGCAGAGTGTGGCGTAATTTTTATTTGACCTCAACATGGACAGTAAATTGTCAAACGTTTTAATAGTATCGTTTGTGGCTTGTAGTGTGATTTGCAAAGAGCTTATCTGTGGCATGAACGTATCTTCCAGAACCTCATGCACTACTTGCTTCATCAAAATGCCTTGCTCAGTTGCTCCTCGGAGAAGACTGGCAATTCCCTGATTTTTTTCTTCAAAGGAGAGCGTTCCCGTCTCTCATAAATTGGCTTTCCCCTGATTTCTGACTTTCATACTACCAACTTCTGCTTCAGAAGCAGTTGACCGTTTATTATTTTTTTATTTTTAAACTGATATTGGAGAGCTGCTTAAACGGAGCCTCAGCATAAGCACATATCCCAGTCAGAAGGTCATTGATCCCCTTTTTTAGGTTTAATAAAAATCCCAGCTCTCGTCAGCAGTTTTTACTGCTTAACTGGCATCATCAGGGCATGCTGAAGGTCAGTGTTTCAATGAAAGCACTAAAGAAGGTTCAGTTGTTACTGTCACATAGGTAGTGAAACACCGCCACAGAGCAGACATGGTAGTCATGAGGTAATTTATGTGGTCAGAAAGAACATTACATTTTCGTGCTTCAACCTGAGAATGCACTCATTATACTGTGAAGGTCACACAAGGGTCTAAAAATAACGATTTGCCATGTATTGCATCAAGTCATGTGCTGCATCAAGTATTAATGTGGCCCAATGGGGCGAGTCACTGCCACTGTTGCAGCCACTGTTGTTTAATGATGAGAGGAAGTCTTTAATCATTTATCCTCTTTGCTTGCTTTCCCAGCTTTTGAAGACAAAACCGCGATAGATATCTTCTCGTTTGGAATCTGTGCACTGGAGGTACGAGACCAGTCTGACTCATTCATAGGTTGTGCTGCAGTGCCAAGATAGTTTATTAGAAAGTGAATTAGTGCAAGAGCATTGCCTTTAACTCACACCAGCGCAGAGCCCAGGTTACGTGGGCAGTATAGGAGCTATTCCTTCATCTCCCTCCCTCTTCCTCTCCTCTCCTCTCCTCTCTATTAGATGGCTGTGCTGGAGATCCAGGCCAATGGGGATGCTATCGTCTCAAAAGAAGCTGTAGCTCACACGGGGCAGTCTCTGGAGGATCCATTAATGAGGGTCAGTGAGCTTCGTTACAGAAACCAGGAATACATGCAGCAGAGGAAAATAAACTTTCCAGCATGTCATGTTTTTTAACGAGGGGTGTTCGTAACACTATAGTGGAATACATTGAGAGGAGTAACGGTAGTCACTTCAGTCAAGTTAGAATAAAGGATGTTGGAAAACGACCTACAAAATAAAATGATAATAGCTGTGGACATATTAGAAAAAACTTTTGTTTAAGAGACAAAATTATATATATCTTTTTTTTTTTATTGAATTGACATATGTGGTGAAATTGTGTCTGAAATTATGAATATATAAGTTAAACAGAAAATTTGAGAAGACAGCATGGCCTAGCTGTCTGAAGGGTCTAGACATACGAATGTATAATGTCTACTAAAGGGGCCACATTGCATACAACACATAATGCTTGATCACTTTTTTTATTCATGTTGTTACTAGATCCTACTGCACTAAACACGGGGGGGGCAAGTTTGCCCCAGCTGTATCTTCTTTAAGCTTTGCCACATTTGCTCTATTTTTAGTGTTTACATTTTGCATTGCATAGTTCATTAAATCATGTGATAGGCATGCGCTTCAGCATAGGAACCACTTTTTATGCCAGTCTTGTATTCCTAAGCTAGCAGTTGGATGCTGTGTTTGTGAAGAGCTGTCTTTAATGTTTCTCGTCTCTAAAGGAGTTTGTCCAGGCATGTGTGCGTCATGAAGCCAAGAAGCGCCCCAGCGCCCACGACCTGCTCTTCCACCGAGTCCTGTTTGAGGTGCACTCCCTGAAGCTTCTGGCTGCACACTGCTTCATCAACAACCAGTGTGAGTCAATTCACCCCAATGTCAGAGTGGCCTTTCAGTTTTCTGACAGCAGTCAGACTCAGCATAGATCAATAACCACAATAACAACTTAGATTTATAAAGCGTCTTTCAGGCTCTGGGACCCCAAAGTGCTGCACAAAGTTTAATTATAATTTTGAAGTCGTTTCCAGGGGCCCCACAAACATTTGTCAAAAGGAGAGGAAAACATTTTCAGCTTAGTCTTAAACAGTTAAGAAGTGAGTCTGCATTCTTTGAGTTCCACAGCTCAGGCACCGCGCCCTGTCTGCCCACTGGTGACATTAAGTGACCAGCTTCAGACAACCTCCAAGAAGCAGTTTGGGTGGAAAAATGAGAAGCATTTTGTGAAGGGCTTTGTATCTCAAAAAGAAGGTCCTTGTAGTCAATCCGTGCAGCTAGCCAAGGCAGTTTTTCCAGGACAGATGATGTGGTCAGTTCTGCGAGTGCCTGTTAAATTTTAGCCAGAACAACTAGGGTAATTCCATACCCAATTAAAACAAAAAGTATGTTTCTTACCAGTAACTATTTTTCACATGACAGAAGAACAACATTTTGTATATTTATATAATATAGTTAGAATTCAACATAGCAATCAGATGTATATCACAGACTATAGGGAACTATAATAAATTATCTAAAGCAATGACATACTGTATTTTAACCAGACCCAGCATGTTTTCCTTGAAAATATTCAGGTAATTTAATTTGTATTTGGGTCAAGTAATATGAAGATGGTTCCATGTAAATGGAACATGTGGTATCTGTGACCTTAAATTAATATCCTGGTCAACAATTTCAGCATTTCAAAGCCGACTTTGTTTTATAAGGTATTTAAAAAATGTGCGCCTGTCTTCATCTTTCATCATAAAGCAATAACTACGTTCAGTCAGAAGGTTAGTTAAGTAATGACCCATCCATCTCTCAAAGTAATCAGCCTTCTTAATTGTCTCCTTTATTATCCTCTGTGGATGTGGATCCCTGGTTAAGGGAATATAGTGGAGGCACCTGTATGATCATCCATTCATGAAAGTGTCAAAATTGTGGGCTATAAACAAAAGCACATGGGTGAAAGTGGCTAATGATAATTTTGACTGAAACTCCTGGGACAAAACCAATCTTTTGGCTGGGGGTCTGGGGGCTGCCTAGGCCCCCCAAATCTCTGGGGTTGTGCATGCTCTCAGATGCACTCTCAGCCATCTTGGGTTACTTTCAGAAGCAAGTTTGAACTTGACTGTAGAAAAAGAGATTGAGAAAACACTTCACTTACAACTTGTCATTTTACCAGATGGACCAGCCTGACAAAACTCACATGAGACAAGTTAACATAGTTTTTGAAAAGCAGTGTTTGCTCTAGGACTTACTTACTTTCTTTAGTGAGGCAGTATATATGTTTTATGATTTAGAATTCAACACAACAGTATTTTTATACATGCCAACATAGTTTACTGATCTTGTGTTTCTGAAGAACAAAAAAATAAAAAAAGGTAAAAACAATATTTTCATTTAGTATTCAGTTAGTAAGAATTATGTCTTTTGGAATTACCTTGTTGGACGGCACAGTGGCGTGGTGGTTAGCGCTGAATCAAATCCAGGACCCTCACAGCGCCAGGGTCCTGGGTTCGATCCCAGACTAGGGGTCTGTCTGTGTGGAAATTGCATGTTCTCCCTGTGTCTGCGTTGGGTTTTCTCTGGGTACTCCAGTTCAGGTTGATTGGTCATTCTAAATTGCCCTCTGTTTGCATGTGGTGCCCTGTGATGTGTAGTCCTGCCTTGCATCTTGTGTCTACCGGGTTAGGCTCCGGCTCACCGCAACCCTGTAAAGGATTAAGCAGTTAATGATAATGGATGGATGGATAGAAGGAATTACAAAAAAAAAACCTGTGGAAACATGTAGGGTCCCTGCATTCCATATGTCATTTTTTTGCAGCTCTTGTGCAGAAGATCCTTCTTTCCTTTTCATTTCTGAACTTTGCCACGGCCTTCCCATAATCAAACTTCATCCAGTGAGGTCCCTCAACTCTTATGACAAGGAGAGTATTCAGTCTGTCACTTACCAGTCTATTCCTGGGGGCTGTCTTCAACACATTTTGAGCCCCTCGCCAACAAGACTTGGAGACACACACATATACTTCCAAATTACATTATAAACCCCATTGTAGAAATGTAGTACATTTCTCACACTCTCACTCCATCACTCTCTCCAGTTCAAAACTGATAGATCGCTACTTGACAGTTCAGGCAGAACTAGGCCAGCCAGACTATGTTTTGGTCTAGCAAACAGATATGTTTACAATGTGTCTTGCGGTGTTTCATTGTCTGGTGGAGAATTTTCTTCATCGTGGTATCAACATTTCTGGATCATGGAGCATATTTATTTTTTTTTTTTTAGAAACACGAACTACTTGTTGCTGTCCTCATCAAAAATCGTGTTTGTTCAAACATTCGTGTTGAAATGGCACTAGCATTAATAACGGTATAAGACATTTTACTGCTTATTGGAAGTGTGTTTGGCTGGGATGTCTTAATAGCAGCGCTCCTGTGTCATACCGGCCACATCTTGATAGATGGAGCTCGCTAATCTAAAAATTGTCAGTGATGGAGCTTGGAACGTAGGAGGATTCGCTTGGTGTCGGCACTATGCACACACTGAGTCGGACACCAAACCCCCCCATTTTTTTGGCATTTCTACACAAATCACATGAATGGACCTGGGAGAGGCCATTTTGACGGAATTCCGTATACAGACAGAACACTTTCACCCATGAAAGCATGTCTGTTTCTGTTCATATGTTACTGTAAAGTTTTTACAACAAATGTTCTCAATTTGGAATTTAGAGCTGCCTGACATTTAGGTAAACTGTTTAAATAACTAGCTGTGAATTTAAGCAATCAGGTCCTCGCAACTCAATGTTGATTGCGCACTTAAAAAAATAATTAAAAAAAAAAAGTGAATCTATACTTGCTTTGGTTTCCCTTCTAGATATGTTGCCTGAGAACTGTGTGGAAGAAAAAACGAAAACATTTGATCCTAATGCTGTGATGGCAGAGATTCGTCATAAAAACCGTCCAGGGGTGCAGCTGAAGTGAGTAGGCTGGGGTGTGTGTACCAGAGTATTTTAGGGCATGGGGCCAGGGGGACCATTGATAACGGTTACATTCAAATGGGCCTGTGCTGGGATCTGTTCAGTTCTAAACTGAATTTAGGGGTTTTCCCTATCAGAGTTCCCCATGACTGAAACCACAAAGGTGATGTACAGGAGGGGAACTAACCCTAGGATTCAAATTAAATTGTGATTCTGCTGTCCTTTTTAAAGACAATTTAAAAACTACCAAATAATAAAATATATAACTGTGTGCAACTTTTTATTGTCAATCCCAGTTCAGCCCCTGGCTGGCAGTGTTAATGCAGGCTGGTCCCTCTCACAAAATGGGGTCTATTTTAATTCTCTAAACCGTGGCAGATGAAAATACTACTGCTCTTTAACTCCATATTAATGCAAATAAGGATAACATCAACTGGAATAGGATTGTTGAGAGATGTGGGAGAGCCGGGGGAGATGTAGAAAATGATTGCTGTTTCCCTACATGTTTCTTTTTTGTTTTGCCAATAATTAAATATCCAGGTACCAATTGATTTTCTTTTGTAATTTGATCCCAGGTTCATATGTTTGATAAGCTATTGGATGTAGACCATGTTTGTGGTTAGGCATGGTTGTTCATCTGGGAGCCACAACACAAAACATGATAGAAAGGCAGCCTTGATAGTTTACTGATTTACTGCACTAACTTGCAGGTATTCCCATGTGTCCCCTCTGGAACTGGACAAGTTCTTGGAAGATGTCAAGTAAGTCTGCACTTCAAAATATTCTAGAGCAGCCAAGTGTATTAATTCCATTTCACTTTTTTCTGCCTGCTACAACTGAACAACTCGTCAGTTAAAATAAAAACCACTTCAGCAAGTAGATATTTAATTTGTATTATTGTGCAGTGCATGTATATATTGTAACAATACGGTATTAATGCTTTGTTTTTAATTGTTTTGTATGTTTGACATGTATTGTGCAGTACGAAATTAAATGAACAGTAATTGTAAGGGAAATTGCATTCATGTAAAATACATGGATGAAGGCTAGATTTGCATCCTGAGCCATTCGGGAAAAAAGGCAGAATACCACAGTAGTGACATCAATTCCTCTAGAGGAAAATATACTTGAACTTTGACCCATTAGACTCAGAGACCATCACTTTCAATTGAAACACAAAATGTCTTGTTTTCAACCACTCGACAACACTCACAATACAGAAATGTTCATTAATGATCAACAAAATGAGAATACATTTAAAAAAAAAGATGTAAAGCTGGTACATTCGTATCTCACAGAAACTGAAGAGGAACGGGAAATTAAAACAAGGTAAAAGTAATCATCCAAATAAAGCTGAAGCACTAAAAGATAATGACATAGAACGTCTGTACAGCACTGAAACACTGTTTAAAAAAAACTGACTACTGCTAATCCTCGTCTTCTTTAATATTAGCATCACAAGGGTATCCATGTATTATAAAAAATAAGATGAGCCTCTTCAGTGAGTTACAGGAAAATAATTCCACCTCGAGTGGGTTAAACTCAAATTATTCTTTAGTAGTATTTGGCTCGCTGTAAACATGAGGTTAAACTAGTTTTCTGGATATGCGGCCTGTGATAAGTTTGGTTGTGCAGCTTTGTTCTAGAGGACAGTAAAACCATTGGGTGCTTGTTTCCAGTATCCACAATAGTGTCAAGTCGCGTAGGAGTCAATCAGTGGAATAAAGAAGAGCTTGAAGGTTATGGTTATGTGGAATATACAACTGTGGTAGGGTAGCGTCACGGCCCAGGCTGGTTACCTGCAGGAATTAGACCCAGGCACAGAAGCTGCAGTTTGAAAGCATTGTAGCACACCTTAACCAAAACAAACAGGAACAAACAAAAATCATGGCACAAAGGCCAAAATAAAAGGTTTCAACAAAAGAAACAACACACCTGTTGGCTGGGCATTAGCCTTCACTACTAAATTGCCAAACAGTACAAAAATCACAGTCCAAACTCCTCCACCAGACAAAGAATTCGTTTTATACATGTGGCCACTCCCCAGTCAACACCAATTACCTAATTGGGGAATGGCCACATCTGCGATTGCTAGGAGGGACAGATTTAACCCCATCCTTGCCAACCTTACATTCTCACACACACACACACACTGTTTACAGCAGCAGGACTTTTGCCCTGCCACAATATTTTGAGTATTGTTTTTTAAATAACAGGTCAAACACACTTTTGTTAACATGGTTTGAATTATCTAGTTTGCTGACCAAGACAGAGTTTGGACCTACCTTACACTATGATAGTGTTTATATAACTTCGTGCTACGTAAACACAGGGATGGAAATATGACTTCCATTGCATAGCAGTTTATTCCATTCCTGGTTTTACTATGAGTTAATTAAGACAAACCTGAGCTTGTTAGACACTGTGGTTAATCACATTCGTACTAAAACTTGGTTACCATCCCTGTAACACAGTGCCCCGGATTTGGCAATGCTGTGGGATTATTAGGCCATTCCAAGTAAATAGCAATTGGGCGAGAATGATTTTCTTACAGCGGTAGTTGATGACGGTGTTGTTTTACAGGAATGGGATTTACCCCCTAATGAACTTTGCTTCTCCCCGTCCCCACCTCATACCACGTGCCCTGTCACTGTCCCAGGAGCATGTGGAGACTGTGACAACCCCCACCCCTGAGCCACAGGAGACGGAGACCAGGAAGGTAATTGCGGGCTTTACATTTTATATAGCGCCTTTCATGTGACGGAGCAAGGTGCAGAGACAGCAGGAGGCAGAGACCGCAGCTATTATTTTTTATTCTAATTTGGTATTGTAATTTTATTTTATTTAGGCCACTGTTATGCTTATATAAAAAAAACAAAAGCAGTTACTTACACTGCAAAAGAAAAGGCAAAAACGATCACAGTTGTTGCTTGTTTTGTAATTAGGTACTTTCTATAAGCTACTTCAAAGGCTATTGGCACCATAATTCTAATTAATCCTAGGATTACACCAAACCAGATTCATACAGGTTCCAGCCCAGGTTTCTCACTCTCAGTTGACTGCAGTGAATCAGCTCTCTGTTTAACATTTGCAGGTTGTCCAGATGCACTGTAACCTGGAGTCCAATGACGAAGGGACCAAAATGCATGTAAGTATTGGATTCTCCAGCATTCATTAAAACTCAGAAACCACTACAGTATTTTTGTTAAAGGGAGGAACACAGTGGGCCTTCCTTAAAAAAAAAAAAAAGAAATGGGTAGGGGCAATGAATATTTGTGTATGTCTATTAATTAATAATAATTAATCTCAGTGAGATTATATTTTGGTTAATACAAAATGTATATTTCTTTCCACAGCTGACCCTATTTCTGAAAATGGAAGATAAGCTACACAGACAGCTCAGCTGTGACATTCTTCCCTGTAAGTGTGGTATAAATCATATTTAGAAATGCTAAAGCAAACGTAATAAATTCAGTGACAAACTTTGATAAAGACGACATTGAGTGTTTTTTTTCAAGTTATGGATGAGGTAGAAAGCATGTATCTTCTAAATGAAACTGCTTTCAGAGTGGGCATAAGAATAAGAGTTTTCCCCATAGTGTTTTCAGCAGAACCTCAAGCAACTGTAAGACCAAAAAGTGTCTTAATTTCAATATATCCACAGCAATATCTGGCGTTTATAGACAAAAACGTATTTTTTATGATTCTTCTATTGGCTTTTCTTTGAGGTTTTTAACAATTAAAATAATAGCAGGTGGAGTAACTACATTCAAGAATTTAACAATAAAAAACAAATAAACAAAATAACTGAATGAGGTAACTGCTCAGACAAATGGTGTCTATATTGGTAACTGCTTTCCTGAATTTGATAAAAAAAAAAATCTTTGTGAACGTACAAGACTACACTCTGTGCTTTTAGGGTATCAAAATAAAAATGTAAACCTATTTTGTTTTTCAGCTGATAGTTCAAAGGATCTAGCAAATGAACTGGTTCATTATGCATTCATCTGTGAGGTATGTGCCACAACATTCCTTCTTAGACTAGAACCAGCCTCAACAATCTGATTTTTTTTGTTTCTTCTGCTTATTCATATGCAGCATGTTAGGTACATACCTACAGTGGCTTGTGAAAGTATTGACCCCCCTTGGCATTTTTCCTATTTTGTTGCTGTGACAGGGTCTTCCTCGAGTCACGCGTGTGGGTCGCCGCTGTTCAAGCATACAGAGAGACAGAGGTGGTGTTGAAACGCCGGCACAGGCGCGCAGGATTTATTAACAACAAAAAGAAAGTGAAAGTAAAATAAAGGCGGTCATGTGACGTTACCAGCGATGGTAACGCACAGAGGACAGATACAGAAAACCGTACAAAAAGTGCAAAATAAAACACAATACCCCAAACTATAACTCAAAAGGTGCCGTGAAAACGGCAGGCCTTGCAGCAGCCCGCGGGTATCCCCACCCTGCCCCAGTACCCGGGCCGGGAGCTCCCGCCGACACCCCCCGACCAAATCCTAGACTACCCCTTCCCCCCAGTCCCTTCGCCCTTTCTGGGGCCAGTTGAGGGGGCGATCCAGTAGCCGCACTCCTCCCGGGCAGTTTCGCAGGCGTTGGTTCTGCTGCCTGGTACTGCTCGGCAAGTTCGACCGCCCGGTCCAGCGTGTCTGGTGCCTGCCGCTGGACCCACAGCCGAGGTTCCGGGGCTAGACATTCCAGGAAGCGCTCCACTACGATCATCTCCACCACCCTGGCTTTGGTGTTCAGCTCCGGGTTCAACCAACCCAGTGCGTAATCCTTCAGACGGTGGGCGATGGCTCGTGGGTGCTCCCCTACCGCAAACTGCTCCTCTCGGAATTTCTTCCGATACCCCTCCGGTGTGGCCCCCACGCGATTAAGGATGACGGTTTTCAGCGTGGGGTAATCCATCATCCGTTCCGGGGACAGCGTTCTCGCTGCTGCTTGCGCCTCCCCCGTGAGCTGAGGAAGCAGGTAACTAGCCCACCGGGCTGGATCCCACCCGGCCGAGGTCGCCATAGCTTCAAACACCTCCAAATAGGCGTCAGGTCGATCCTCGGCCGTCATTTTTGTGGGGCGTTGCAACTGGGGGTCTGGAGCTGCGGGTCTTGCCGCCCCCTGCACTGCTGCGGTGAGCGTCTGGCGCAGGAGGTCCATCATCGCAGCAAACTGTGTAGCATCCATGGCTCGTCTGCTCCTTCTATAGCTGCACTGCTTGGGGCAGTGCCAGTGAATCCCACTTCTAACACCACGTGTGGAAGGGGTGTGGGTAATTCACTGACCAGGAGACAGACAGGTGTATTCGGGAAACACCACACAGGTGCCCAGTTTTATTTTAGACAAGTTATTTTTTTTTTTTTTTCTCTCCGGCAGAGGGCACTGTTGACCGTGGGCTGCCTATCAACGATGATAGACAGCACCACGGAAATACCACAGCTGGTACACGAACAGCAAATGCACTCGCAGGTGCTCAAAGAAATAATAATGAAAACAGAAGGCGAAAAGAACAAGGGAAAATAAAACAGTAATAAAACTACAAATAAAAGGTGCTGCACTCGGCAGCGTTATCCCGGTCGCCGCTACCCGCACGACCCGGATCACCGTCCTACTCTGTCGGCTATCTAGCCTGCTCTTTTACAATACGCCGGGGTCTGCCCAAGGGTTCCCCGCTCTCTCTCTCTGTCTCGCTGATTCCCGGTCCCGAATCAAAGTGTCCGCACCCTTAGCGCGTCTAAGTGGGCAGACCTGAGGAAACAACAGAGCGTTATTTTATAGGACCGACAATCACCCAAGACCCGCCTCTCGGCCATTCAGAGAGGGGGAAAGTCCACACTCACACTTTCCCACCTCCCCGTGTCACTGCCATGACTCACAGGCGGTTGTTGGACGACTGCCGCCCTCTTCCTGCAGCCCGTGAACACGCCAGCAGAGTCAGCACAGATCTCTCCCTGTTACAGTTGCCTTACAACCTGGAATTAAAATGTATTTTTATTTGGATTTCATGTAATGGACATACACAAAATAGTCCAAATTGGTGAAGTGAAATGAAAAAAATAACTTGTTTCAAAAAATTCTAAAAAATAAATAACGGAAAAGTGGTGTGTGCATATGTATTCACCCCCTTTGCTATTAAGCCTCTAAATAAGATCTGGTGCAACCAATTACCTTCAAAAGTCACATAATTAGTTAAATAAAGTCCACCTGTGTGCAATCTAAGTGTCACATGATCTCAGTATATATACACCTGTTCTGAAAGGCCCCAGAGTCTGCAACACCACTAAGCAAGGGGCACCACCAAGCAAGCGGCACCATGAAGACCAAGGAGCTCTCCAAACAGGTCAGGGACAAAGTTGTGGAGAAGTACAGATCAGGGTTGGGTTATAAAAAAATATCCGAAACTTTGAACATCCCATGGAGCACCATTAAAGCCATTATTAAAAAATGGAAAGAATATGGCACCACAACAAACCTGGCAAGAGAGGGCTGCCCACCAAAACTCACGGACCAGGCAAGGAGGGCATTAATCAGAGAGGCAACAAAGAGACCAAAGATAACCCTGAAGGAGCTGCAAAGCTCCACAGTGGAGATTGGAGTATCTGTCCATAGGACCACTTTAAGCCGTACACTCCACAGAGCTGGGCTTTACGGAAGAGTGGCCAGAAAAAAGCCATTGCTTAAAGAAAAAAATAAGCAAACACGTTTGGTGTTCGCCAAAAGGCATGTGGGAGACTCCCCAAACATATGGAAGAAGGTACTCTGGTCAGATGAGACTAAAATTGAGCTTTTTGGCCATCAAGGAAAACGCTATGTCTGGCACAAACCCAACACCTCTCATCACCCCGAGAACACCATCCCCACAGTGAAGCATGGTGGTGGCAGCATCATGCTGTGGGGATGTTTTTCATCGGCAGGGACTGGGAAACTGGTCAGAATTGAAGGAATGATGGATGGCACTAAATACAGGGAAATTCTTGAGGGAAACCTGTTTCAGTCTTCCAGAGATTTGAGACTGGGATGGAGGTTCACCTTCCAGCAGGAAAATGACCCTAAGCATACTGCTAAAGCAGCACTCGAGTGGTTTAAGGGGAAACATTTAAATGTCTTGGAATGGCCTAGTCAAAGCCCAGACCTCAATCCAACTGAGAATCTGTGGTATGACTTAAAGATTGCTGTACACCAGCGGAACCCATCCAACTTGAAGGAGCTGGAGCAGTTTTGCCTTGAAGAATGGGCAAAAATCCCAGTAGCTAGATGTGCCAAGCTTATAGATACATACCCCAAGAGACTTGCAGCTGTAATTGCTGCAAAAGGTAGCTCTACAAAGTATTGACTTGGGGGGGGGGGGAAATACTTATGCACGCTCAAGATTTCTGTTTTTTTGTCTTATTTCTTGTTTCTTTCACAATAAAAAATATTTTGCATCTTCAAAGTGGTAGGCATGTTGTGTAAATCAAATGATACAAACCCCCAAAAAAACAATTTTAATTCCAGGTTGTAAGGCAACAAAATAGGAAAAATGCCAAGGGGGGGGGGGTCAATACTTTCGCAAGCCACTGTATCTATTTATATTTTGGGTGGCTGCTGCTAAAAGAAAGAATTTCTCCCATATAAGTTACCAAGCATAGTCTACTTATAATCTGGAAACACAGTCCAATAACAGTGCTTTGTTTAAATTGTTGTTGTTTGAACAGGATGACTGTGAGAAGCTCACCAGCTTCCTGGAGGAGGCCTTTGTCAAGCACAGAGCCAGTGGATCAGCCTCGCACGGCGTTATGATGATGCACTGAACAGATTCCACACTTTCCACAGAAACTGCCTGCCACCCAGAGTCTAAAAGTCACTTTGAGAGAACAGCAAGACTGGCAATGAGACAAGGGGTTTGGATCCCGGGGTACAACCTCGACAGAACTTTACAGATAGACTCATATAATATGAAAAGAACACAAACAGCAATTTTACCCTCCCCCTCCCCAGATAGCTCAACTGAGAGGCAACATTGCATTTTCAGTAGCATGTCCAGTTGCTTCTACCTAGTTTAGGAGCATGGATAGGACTGTGAGGATACAGTCAAACAGTCAGAAATGTGATTTCACTAATCTCCTGGCTTACTCTCACCTATAATTTTATTTCCTACCCCCACCATGAGCTTACATCTGCAAGAATGTATGCATGAAAATGTCTTTACAATTTCAGAAAAGCTTCCAAAAAACATTCATACTACATACTGTGGAGCCCCATGATTGAATACATGTATTGTCATTTTATAATCCAGTCTTGTGGAACTGTGTGCTGGTTCTGTAATTTTGTCTTTCTGTTCCCGTGTAGAAGGACTGACCAAATTTATTTCAAGGCATGCCTTATGACTGGGGTGCCCTGAGAAGGACCACCGGCACATTAGTCCACTGCACCAGCCCGGTAGACTGGTGTTCATGTGGGCTTTTAATTATATAAAAAATATTTAAAAAACACTTCAAATCACTCTTGTTGTCCACTTATTGATGAGCAATACTAGTAGACTTGCCAACATACTGAAAATAAACAACATGGGGGTTCTAGGAAGTTTTGAGAGATGGAAGGGGTGGGGGGAGGATGATGACATTCTTCAATTTAGAAATTGGGACCATCAACCTACATATTATTTACGTATTTTAATTTAGTGACCAATTATTTTATCCCCATGTAAAAGTACTTATTTCCTTATCAAATTTCCTCATGCAAAATATTAATGTTCCTTGAGAATAACAGAAAGATCCAGCAGTCCTAAGAAACAGCAACGCTCCGCCATGCCTTCCCTGAGGGAGCTGTCTGCTCATTCCTGTGGCAGTGGGGAGAGAGATGCACCTGCAAAACCAGCTGCAGCCACTGCAGAGACCCCAGCTTGCGCTGCTCAGCCACCTCCAGTGACTCAAGGTATTGAAGATCTTTAACAGGCTTGGCAGGCTGTAGCCCTGTGGCGGTCCTTAGTACTGCAACAACCGTGATTGCAGACTATCAGCAGTACAATCCTGCAGTTGCAGCTGGTCTGCTTAATGATGATGTCATTGACCCTGGCCCCTGACAAGGACACTCCAGAGCAGGGATGGAAATAAGACTCCCATTGCGCAGCAGTTTGATCCATTCCTGGTTTTACTATGACTTTAAAAAGATGCACCTAAGCTTGTTACCTATGCACCATGGTTAATTAAGCTCATAGTAAAACCTGGAATGGGTGAACCTACTATGCAATAGGAGTCTTATTGTCATCCCTGCTCCAGAATACACAGAAGGCCTAGTCCTGTATTCATCAGTGCTGACACTACTGAGAAGGATTCCATCTCTCAACCTCAACACCCAGACCTAAACTGATGAGGACGATTCCTGTAGCATCATTAATGCAAAGGATAAAAAAGGCGGTCTGGAGACCCAATGGGCTATATGGAGAAATCACCTGCATACATGTATCCTGATGCTGTTTTGAGAAGGATTTCATCCACTCTATATCAACAGCCAGACCTAAACAGATGAAGACATTTTCCTTGGCATCTTAAAAAAAAAAAAAAAATGCTTTTGAATTCCCCTTGTATGAGGCGGTCAGATATCCTGTTGGAGCAATGTGTGAGGAATCTGCCTCCTATGCGCCGTGTCTACCTAGAATAGTTCAATTCTACATGGTGCCAGCAGGCCACAAAGATGATTTATTTTAAACAGCCTAACCAGAATTCCATCCTGGCTACACCAGGTCCTCCACATCAGATGGTGTAGACAAGAGGACTGACACCTTTCTGAAAAAGGATTACACAGTCTCCACCTGCAGCAGGTGCATTAATAACTATCAGGGGTATGCCACCTAATAGCAACACAAGCTGGGGATATACCAATATATAACTGGCCATGCAGCTAGCAGCAAAGGGTAAGTATGTCACCATGATCAACCTGCAGGCTGCATGGGATACCATTGACACAAATGCCAGGACTGTGGCAAATGTCACTGCAAGTAGGTGCCTTCAAATTGAACATCACATTTCCTTTAAGAATATAAGATACCTTGAGTAGAAATCCTGCCTCTGTAAGGATGAGGAGACATATTCTATGGCATGTAAATTGAGCATGGATTGATCTCTTCTAGTAGAATGACTCCCTGTGGGCATAACCAGTCCTCAGTGTGCATAATATGGGCAATTCCAGCAGACACACAAACCAAACTGCTGGAATTGCCCTTCAAGGGGATCTTCCCTTTGGCACTGGTCTGAAGGATCACCTGTCCCATATGAAGGAGGATAAACGAGTGACTTGAGTGACTTGACTACACAGATACTGTTTTAGTCTTAACCACCAGCAACAGACATAATCCACACACCGAGGGCTGGTTACACCCACAGTGAGTAATTCTACTAGAATAGATCAATCTATTCTCTATTTACATGCCATAGAACAGTTCCCCTCATCCTTACAGAGGCAGGGTTTCTAGTCTGTGTCTTGTATTAAAAAAGGAAACGCCAAGTTCTGACCTTTTCTAAACCTCATGGGCCTGAACACTTGCATCCTTTCTTAATTAAAAAAAATTAAGATCGTTTCCCCTCTACCATCATCAAGGCAATCCAACCAGGGTCTGCCTCCACATGCAAAAGGTATGCAGTAAATACCTCTGTTTCTCCATCAGGGACCATCGGTGCCAATTAATGGGGATAATGCATGGTACAGGTCACCAGACATCACAATCCAGGTAACCTACTTGCCGGACTCAACAAAACAGCATTGCAGAACAAGACATCTGCCGTTACCTTGGCCTCCTTCGATACTGTTATTAGCATTATAACTTGAATGTGTCTTGCTCTCAGCCTACCTTTGCTCACTGTGTATTATATTTCTCTCTCTACTGACATCTCAATCAATCTATTTAGTTTAGCGTCTTTCACAATAGAATTGTCACAGTGCTTAACAGGGCGATTAAAAAAAAACAAAACTGTCAATTTAGCAGTTTTAACGAATAAGAGCAGTATTAGTACTCCTTCGGTTTATTAAATACTTAAAAATGGATCAAGCGGTTACAGACCATGTTGAATCCAGGCAATCTGGGCAATCTAGTGCCTTACAGATCCAATAGCATTAACACTTCAATACAGTTATTGTTATCACATGATTCATCCTTTGGCCAGCCATGCAAAACACTAAAGCGCCCACCGCTAAATTCTACAGCATCCAATATATATCACTTTTTAAAGCTGAAATATAATTCCTATACTTTCTAGCAATGCTTTAATATAAATGCAATATAAATTCAAGATTATACTTACCTTCCAATATAAGGAATTGTAGTGTAGAATATACGCAAAGACAAGAACTATCTTCAAAGGCAGAGGCTTCTGAGTTGAATGATACTTGACTGGGGTCTTGCCTCGACTTTTATAGAACTTTTCCTCCGCTTTGCACGTCAGAAGACTTAACTAAATCTAAACATTTTGGCAGCTCTTATCTTTAAGTGAATAATATTTTTAAAAAGTCCCGGCAACTCCTTTCAAATTTATTTGATATGATCTCATGTACGCCACCTTCCTAAAGTATATGAGGTAATCCTCAGACTGATAACTATTTTTTGGTACCACAGACTCCTTATTGCTTATTAAAATACAAGGAGAGAGTTTAATTACTCCAATCTGGGTCTAAATTATATTTCCCTCCAAATCCACCGCATGGAGTCATGCTTTGGCCAGATACAACAAAGTGTCCTACTCTGTCATGACCACCGATAAGAGAAAAGGCTTACATCCCAACTTATACTGCCACGTTTTCATTCGTTTTATAATATAATGAGAGCAAGATCATTTTCTCTGTTTCCTAGTACCGTCAGGTACTTCTTGTTAGTTAATATAAAAATTATACACTGTAGAGAGAAAATGGATCAGAGACCACTTGACCAGCAAATCCCGCTTTTTGGATGCTAAGATTAATCTCGCTTATCTGCTAATGTCCATTATTGCCTTGCTCATGCAATACTTGTTAGTATGACCAGCAAACCAGCTTTGAATGTCCCAGTACTGCTTTTATGCTGGCAGACAGAGCCAAGGGATATCCTGCAGTAAATTTACTTACACAAAGCATGTTCCCAAGTTAGTAAACTAGGTTACAGTTTTGTACTAAATTGTTTCACTTTTAAACTTAACAGCTTCTCTGTAATAAATACTGTCTTCTATTACATAAAACTTAAATAAGTGCAGCACTTTTTTAGTTTCAGATGTAATTCTGTCTAAAGGTTGCTTTTTATTTGCAATGCCTAAGAAACTACAGGGTTTTGGTTCACAAATTTCTTTCCAATTAAAGTTAGTTGCTTTTCTGATAAGAACTTTCATTGGGAACACTTTGCTAGTTGAATGAAAATCCTCGCTTCTGCTTTTCTCAAGGTTAACACAGGATTCTGCTCCGGCAGCCCTTAGATAAGGACAAACTTAGTTAAATTTCACAGGTGTTACTGGTCAGTTTCTAAGAATCAATACGCATTGGCACACACATGCTTTTCATTAGGTCAATGCCTGCTCTCCCCTTTCTGCTGGCTTTATATTCTTTAAAACACAGTACAGTTATTACAATATGTTAACATTGCTGAAGTTTCACAAATGTTCAATTTGTATCCCAAAGATCATCCTGCTTCTACTCTCATCGAATGTCAAAGCCACTACAGGATCCTTTATAAATTTCTGCACATCACAGGCGTGGGTGTGCCTAATACTAGAACTGCCACGACAGTCTCTTGAACCATTTCAGCAATTAAAACTTAAATTAATCTGCGATTTGTCAATTTTTCACATGTCCGTTCTTAAGTGTTACAGCCTTGAAAATAAAATACAGAAATCGGCTTCAGGTTGAAGATGACTTAATTGAGTCTCGCACTGACCTGTTTTGCAGTACCAGGCAAGCTCAAATTTCCCACTGACTGACATCAGAGGTACTATTAAAAATAAGGTGTATTTTGTCAAAATCTGAAATAACACATTAGTGACACTAGATGGCAGTATATGTACTTTACTTCATTAGTATGCGCATGAGAAGCTGATTTGTGAAATGTGATTTGTAACTGTTGCTATTTTTTTTTTTTTTCGGTGGGGCAAGTAAAAAAAACCTTATGGTGGGATGAGAGAAAAAAAAAAAAGGTTGAGAACCGCTGACCTATTGCAACCTGTTAAAAAGATAAGATTTAAATCAGGACAAAACACTGCCTGATAATCCTACAAGCTTCTCAGAATTGGGTAATCAATGGTGTCAAAGGCTGAAGTCAAATCTAGAAGAACAAGAACAGAGGATGAGCCCATATAGGATCACATCATTTACCACTGATAAGGGCAGTTTCAGTGCTATAACCAGAGTGGAGACCCCTCTGAAGTTTCTCGTATCCAGTGCCTATACAGTCTACACCCCCTTTCAAAATTTCCATCTTTTGTTGCCTTACAGCCTGGAATTAAAATGCATTAAAAAAAAAAAAAAATTCCATTTATCTACACATCCTATCCCACAACTTCCAAAGTGAAAAAAATATTCTAGACAGACATTTGTAGAAAATTAATTAAAAATAAAAACTGAAATAGCTTGGTTGGATAAGTGTCCAGCCCCCCTGTAATAGCTGTAAATTAGCTCAAGTGTAACCAATCGCCTTCAAAATCACACTCCAAGTTAAGTGGCCTCCACCTGTGTTAAATTGTAGTGAGTCACATGATTTCAGGTTAAATTCAGCAGTTCCTGCATGTTGCCTCTGCTGGGTAGTGCCGCACCAAGGCGCTTTCTAAAGAACTCCGGGACAAAGTTGTTGAAAGGCACAGATCAGGGGATGGGTATTAAAAAAACAATCAAATGGCCTTGCACATCCCTTGGAGCACGGTCAAGATGATTAAGAAGTGGAAGGTGTATGGCACCGCCAAGACCCTGCATAGATCAGACTGTCCCTCCAAACTGGATGACCGAGCAAGAAGGAGACTGATCAGAGAGGCTACCAAGAGGCCAATGGCAACTTTGCAAGAGCTACAGGCTTTTACAGCCAAGACTGGTTAAAGTGTGCATGTGACAATATTCCAAGCACTCCACAAATCTGGCCTGTATGGTAGGGTGGCAAGAAGGAAGCCATTTCTCAAGAAAGCCTACCTTGAATCATGTTTGAAGTGTCCAAAAAAAACACTCAGAAGATTCTGCAGCCATGTGGCAAAAAGTTTTGTGGTCTGACAAAACTAAAATGGAACTTTTTGGCCTAAATGCAAACCATTTCCACCCAAAGAACACCTCCTCCTTTAAAAGGCTGAACTGATGTTGCATAGCCCGCCTCCACTGCTCTTGCCGTGTTGATTCGCATTCCATCTTCTCATCCCGTGCTCAGTGTGATTAGGAAGCTCTTAAATATTACACCGAGTTCAGTCACTCCAGCCCCCTCTGGCAGTTGAGACTCAGATTTGAGCACTTCCTGTGTTACCCCAGCTACCACCGCCTCACCCTCCGCAGCTTCTTGCCTGTCATCTCTTGTTTTCTTGGGTGGCATTTTACTCTGCTTCTGAGCTGCAATGCCCCCTGCTGGCCACTGATCTCACCACTCAACTGTATGATACTGTGGTCAAGTGGCTGGTGTTGTGCAGGAAGCAGACAGAACAGATAATAAGTATTTATTGTTGAACTTCGATCAGAAAGCCACAAAAAAAGCTAAAAACTTAAAAAAAACTGTTAAAGAAATAAACAGTGCAAACAAAATATATTAAACAAAATAACTTTATAAATATTCTTTTTGGTATTGAATCAATTTTTCAGAACACACAGCTACTCTCCAGACTCCCAAAAAACTAGATCTCTCTCTCTCTCTCTAGATTAAAGATAAAAAATATCATGTAGTCCCCTTCTTTCAGGCAAACATTGCACAACATTGAATTCATACATGCAATGATATAAAAATTCAGAGCACTAACAAATACATAATGCAGAACAATACAAAACCTAATCTAGCACCCCCCCCATACGCCAACAAAAAGATCCCGACTAAAAAACTAAAACTGTACGACAAAATTATACAGCATTTCTAAAGGCCTTATTTTCTAAGACACTTTTTAAAAATTATTTCTAACTCTTGATAATGTTTCCCTATAACAGGAAACATTATCATGCGTTTGAAATAACAGTAATTAAAAAAGCGTTTATAGCAGCCTATGTTATCGCCATGAATATGTGCACCTATTTCTGCTATACCAATAACACTGAATGGGCACGAATGCAATTCAAGCCCACTAAATCAAGGAGCATCTCTATAATTAAAGGCAAAGTAGTAATGGGCACGAATGCAATTCAAGCCCACTAAATCAAGGAGCATCTCTATAATTAAAGGCAAAGTAGTAGATAAAAGGTTCTTCATTAATGGTGAGGCAATACCAACAGTCTCTGAGAAGCCAGTGAAGAGTCTTGCGAGATGGTACGACGGGGATCTAAAGGGCACAGTTCGTGTGGGAGAAGTTAGTCAACAAGCAGTGGAAGGGTTGAACAGCATAGACAGCTGCGCTCTACCAGGCAAACTAAAACTCTGGTGCTTTCAGTGTGGTCTACTGACGAGGTTTCTGTGGCCACTAACTGTGTACGAGGTTTCTTTGACAACAGTAGAGAAGCTGGAAGCTTTAATCAGTTCATACATCAGGAAATGGTTGGGAGTTCCACACTGCCTCAGCAGAGTGGGACTTTATAGTAAAAGAATACTGCAGCTACCAGTCTCCGCTCTAACCGAGGAATTTAAGTGCGCCAAGGTCAGACTGGAAATGACATTAGTAGAGTCACGCGACAAATGCGTAAGGGAGGCAGCACCTGTGTTGAAAACTGGAAGAAAGTGGGCGGCAAAGAAAGCTTTGGAAGATGCAAAGGCTGCCCTTCGAATTCGTGATATCATGGGGCAAGTTCAGCATGGAAGAGGGGGGGTCTTGGTCTCAGTTCAGCTCCTCCTACATGGCACAAGGCAGCCCCAGCTCAAAGGAGGAAGCTGGTAGTCAACGAGGCGCAAAAGCAGGAGGAGAGGATGAGGTGTATAAAGGCCATCAGGGAGAATGGAGGAGATGGGAGAGTGTGGAACAACGCAAGATTGGCTGGCAAGACCTATGGTCAATGGAACAGAGCAGGATCAGTTTCCTCATCAGGTCAACATATGATGTTCTCCCATCACCACAGAACCTAAACCTCTGGGTAGGAGAGGATCCCTCATGTCCTTTGTGTTCATCACCTGCAACATTAAGGCACATTTTGACAGGATGTAAGGTGGCTCTTAGCCAAGGTCGGTTTACTTGGCGCCATGACCAGGTGCTGCGATGTTTGGCCTTACCAATGGAAGACAAGCGTAACCTGACCAATAAGTTGCCACCTGTTCCATCAAAACATTACACACAAAAGACAACATTCCTCCGCCCAGGACAGCAACCACCAAGAAAAGGTGTTAAAATCAATCCTTGCCCAGGACAACTGGAAGCTGCTAGAGACTGGAAAATGCTGGCAGATGTTGGTCAACGGCTTATTTTTCCACCAGAGATTGCCACCACTAACTTTCGACCAGATATTGTCTTGTGGTCTGGATCAGCACGCCTTGTTCACCCGCTAGAGTTAACAGTGCCACGGGAGGATGCTGTAGATGAGGTGTACGAGAGGAAGAAACTGCGGTATGCTCAACTAGCCACTGAAGCGGAACAGCGAGGATGGAGAGTCTGGGTTTACCCAGTGGAAGTGGGTTGTCGAGGATTTGTGGCACACTCTACAACCCGGTTTCTCGGAGACGTCGGATTCAGTGGCCAAGAGTTGCGTCGCACAGTGAAGAACTTATCTGAAGCAGCAGAGAGGAGCAGCAACTGGCTGTGGTTGAGACGGAAAGATTCTGGCTGGGGATCTCAAGCACAATAGAAAGAAAGAAACGCTGATGTACAGGTAAGTAAGCTGGGCTGAGTTGAGCGGGGGACGGAGGGGGGTGATGCTGGGACGCCAGAATCACCGTCGAGCCCTCTTGAAGTGTCGTGGGCTAGTCGACGAAACACTGAGAATGGAAGGTGCCCACTTGAAGACCCCAGAGATGTACCCTACTTAACTCAATCCAGACGGTTGTCATGCTGATGCGCTGTGGAGGCCGCACTGTGGTTGATCCCTGGAGCCAGCATCGCAGCCGTTGTGTGTGCTGATGTGCCAGGGAGGCAAATAAGCTGATCCCTGGAGCCAGCATTACACTTCAGCCATGATCACCAGGCAGAAGGATATCTACATCATTATATGGAAGGAAATGCAAATGGATGGAGACACATATGGATCACATTAGTATACTGTAAAGCTACGTCTTAGTTGGTGCTTATTTTGGCAAGAGCTGAGTTCAAATCAGCATGAAGTTTTAACATCTACTCTCGTGTAATGGAAATCATGCTCATACCCAGCTACATTCACCGCTAAACTTCAAAACAGCATACACTTTTCTTTCTTTCTCCTCTCCGTGCTGGAAACACCCGTTTCAGATAAGTCTAAAATATTTTAATTTTGAACCCGTAATGGTTACATTTATGTATTTATGCAAGATTGTTTGGATAATTTGTTATTTGCAATACACAACATATATTCAACAGTAAACAATTAGCTCAGATAAAGTAATGTCCTTTGGTCAGGGTTAAGATATACGTGATGGAGCACAAATTATGCTCAGCTTTCTCTCTATTACACGGTAACACAGTAAAATCACCAATATTTATTTACAAAACCTGTTTTTTGATCGTTAAATAAAAACCCAGAAAGAAGGGTGGTGATATATAGAAAAGGTCAGACAGCTAATGAACAGCTTAGAAGACAGGCGTTTTTTCCGCAGGCTTTTTGATATTGTTATATTAATAAATACCTACTGTACATACACCCGATTATTTAAATGCTACCATCATTTTCCCCATCGGTTATAAATATAGATTTCACGTAAGGAAAAACTGAGTCGTGTAATCATGTATCATTTTAAATTATAGTAGATTAACAGAGATGTAACAGTAAAATCCATTGGAAATTGAACATATTATTTAGTTATTTGGCAGACGCCTTAATCCAAGGCAACTTTGCATTTTGCAGACATTAAAATACAATATACTACATATACACAAACACACACAACAAATTCAGTCACACTATGATGTTACAACGAATCTCTTTAGACAAATATTAAGCAGAGTAAATGGAAAATGTGTACATAATGTTTTTCACCAAGAAAGCAACAATATGTTTGGCAAAAGTGTTATTCAAAAGTTCATCATGCCCAGTGTTAAACATGGTTGGTTGTGTGATAGGATAGGCTTGCTTTTCTTCCACAGGCACTGGCGACACTTGTGTAGTAGAAGGATCAATGAATGCTGCAAAATATCAATCGCCCAGAGGTACAGCCTCCGAATGCTTTTACAGTATGTGGTCAGCTAATCGAACAACTAACTCTGGTCACACTACACACGACATAACATTGTACATTATTTACAGCGGCAGGGCTTCATCACTGCCGCAGCACGTAATTTTGGTTTTACTATAAAACTGACTGCTTCAATTTATATATTTCAATAGAACAATCATAGAAATCACTTTTTTTGTGGTTTTTATTTTACACTCTGACTCAACATTTAGATGTCATGTTAAATCTGTGAATCTAACAAATAAATCAGTAAGAAAATACATTACACTTAAATCGGTTTTTACACTTGGCCAGTCATCATTTCGCTGACAGATAAATCTGAAATAAACCTTTTGAGGTTAGCAATTCAATCTGAAAAAACAAAACTTGGGAAAACAAATGTGGGTTTTGACAAATTAAATATTAATTTGACATCCCCCTGTTAAAACTGATTTAGCTTGCAAAATAAATATTTATTTTGACAAAACCCACATTTAATTTTCCCTGATTTATTTTTCCAGATTTAATTGTCTAATTGATTTTAAATGTTAAATTTGTGACTTAAGCATTTAATATTTATCAAATTACATCTTGAAACTACAAATTTCAAAACTTAAGAATGTTTTTGTTAAATGCGTGTATAAAGCTATAAAAACGTTTGTGTATTATCCATACCGAATTACTGTTTCAAACGATCTCCACTCCCTAAAACATTTACACAGATACCAGTAAGCAAGCACTACAATTTATAAATAAATAAATAAAGTAAATACGTCTATTGCTTTGTTAACTTAACCGTGCACTGAAAAATGTACAGGAGCACAATAAACAGTCTTGTCGGATAATACAAACGATATAAAATGCAAAGAGAACAGACGTGTATAATATAACTGATTGATTTATAACACACACACGTATGTGTATGTGTGTGTGTGTGTGTGTATATATATATATATATATATATATATATATACACACACACACACACACATATATATATATATATATATATATATATATATATATATATATATATATATATATATATATAACGAATATATTATAATATATATAATTGAACCACACAGTAAAACGACGTAAATATGGTTTGTATTTTGTGAGGCATAACACACTGCTCACCGTTAGAAGACAAATATGCAAAAAATAAACACAAACGAGACCACTATACATACCTGCCCCTATGAAGTGGCTTTGGGAAAAAAAACGGATACCCTAGATAAGATGGCGTCTCCAAACGCACATCAACCTGACGTCATGTCCTATCTAATCCTATCTAATGTATATATGGGTTCACTGTCAAGACAGCGGATTTGAGAACAAATCCCGCGAGATCTCGAGTCGATCGCCTGGTTTTTGCTTACCGTATAATCATGCAAATAGGGCGTATAAACTTACGAGAGACCGCTTATAGGAGTTTATGAGCGGGAGACCGAACTACCGTATTTTAACCAATGATTGAAAACAAAGCAAAAAGTCTTTAATGTGGTATTATCAGTTTTACTGGCACTGTTTGATTTTAATGCTGGTGTATAGTGAAGCATGTTTATAAACATATCGGCTCCCGCGCCTTTTATTTACAGTTATTTTCAACTATGCGGCGCATAGACCCCACAGACAAAAACAAAAGAAAACAAAAAACAACAACAGCAGGAATAACTAACTTTGTGGACCAAGACTATGCGCCTGCCTGTGTGGTTATACGGTAGCGGTGGTCCCTCTCGCGAGAACAGCTGCTGCGTTCTGTTCGGCGCTTGTAAGAGTGTGTGTTTCATGGCAGTATCGTTGAACGTGGTAAATAAAACGAAAAATTTTTCCATGTTTTTTTTAATTTATTTAATTATTTTTTTTTAATCAGAAGGGGTCTGTGTATGACTTCGTGTTTAATGAGCCTTAAAAGCGGGGAGGTGAAAGTTGAAGGGTTTGAAAAGCAATGTGTAAGCGGCCTCCGCTAGTTATTGGCGGGGTTGCTTTGTTTGTTGATCACGGAGGTTTATTTTGTAATTATGCGAGGCTAGTTGAGGTCGTTCAGGACAGCCGCGCAATTAAACTGTAATGTTTGGTACAGTACATACAAGTCCCAACGTGGTTGCTTTTAACCCAGTTTGTAAGATTCGCGTAACACTCGTAGTTATTTGTTTGAACGGTTCGGAGAATGGTAGTTTAATTTTGATACGGTACAGTAAAATAAAAAAAAAACCTTTCACTCCGCGGTAGTACCCACTAACTCGTAATATTAATTAGAGTAGTCAGTTGGTGCAAGGGGAAGTATTAGTTCTGTGCAAATCGTTTGAGTGCGATAGTTTGAATTTCCGGCAGAACTAGCCGAGGGGTGTACTGGAAAGACTTGATAACTCCCATTTTAATTTTTTTAGATAACGTATGCTTAATTTTAACATCTACAGATGTGTTTTTTTTAAATACTATCTGTGTCGGTTAAAGTTTATCCACGTGTTTATTTTTTACGGCCCAGAATACATTGGTTTATTACACAATTACAAGAATCTGAAATTAAGTTTTTCCAACACCCTCTGATAAATTTAAATCATCTTAAGGACGTCGTCTGTCACACAGGAGTTTCATGTAGTTGTAGACTGCGTTTATTTAGGGCAGTGTTCTTTAAGCCTGGTCATGAAAATACCCCCAAGAAACGAAACATTTGATTTAAACATACATAGTTTTCTGGTGCACATAAAATGGCACCTACAGACATCTCCATCCCATGTATGTGGCTGCACTGAGTGCTGTAGACTAGAATGTGTGTCAGATCAAAACCACTGCAAAGGGTTTTTAATGTTACTGGCAGATAGAGGACATTTGTTTTTGTTAATAAATTAGTCACTTAGGGTCAATTGCAACGAGTTATTTGTTACAAGATCGACATTTTTTTAAAAGTAAATATTAAGGTTGAATTGCATAAGATTATTTTCCCATTTTCCAGTCAACCAAATTCACATTTATAACCTAATTCTCCTAAAACGTCACCAAAATTAATGAAGCTGCGTTAGAGGATAAACAAAACTTGTGTAAGTCCTCATTATTTAATTAACACAGAAAATAAATGCATTGGTTTATAGGACTAAAGTATTGTTAAAGCTAATTACTTATTTCAGGTATAACCTAGAAGAGCTTTACTGGAAAGCCGTACTGGAATGAATGATATATATATGTGTGTGTAAAGCTTACTTAAAGTTGAATAAATTAAAAAAGGATGAAACTGGTTTTGTTTGCAGACGTTGTGACACTCGGTTTGTGGTTATGAATAGTTCAGTTTCATAGGAGTTGAAAGTACATTTTTAGATTTTTCATATTTGTTTGTTAGCACGATACCACAAATCTTTAGTCTACAGAAATTTCTAGACTAATTTAGTACTGTCGTGTGTTTTAGTATCCACTAGAGGGCAACAGCAGTTACTATGGGATCGTTGAAATTGAGATACATATGCAGCTGGGTACTGTCTTGAACTGGTTAGTTCGGTGCTATTGGTGTTAACTTGCGTACTACAGTACAGGATCATCCCCAGTTAGTATGCGCCGTGAATTGTGTGTTTTTTTTTTTTAAGAGAAATTGATTGTTTCCAGTTTAAGTTTGCTATATGTGTGTGTATAATTAATTTAACATTTGTTTTATGTTTTTACTACAAATCTTACGGCTCTGTAGCCTCGTATGAATGAGGACGCTAAATCAGACGATTTAAACTAATCTCGGGAGAGCAATAAAAGGTAGCTGCTGTACTGTGTGCAAAGAAAATGTAACAATATTTAAAAGGCCTCAGCGCATTACTTTTATCAACCTTTTACAACGGTTTTTGTGAATCATGGAGGAAAACATTTAATTATTTTTTTTCTTTATTCTGATAATGGAATGAATAACTTACTTTATAAGTATTTATTTTGAGAAAATAATCGACCCTGAGAATAAACTTGTATTATGTCATTGCAGTCACTCAGCTTAAACCATGTGTTGTAATTTTCCCCAGACATCAATATTTTTGCCCAAACATCAGAAGTATTGTAACGTTCGTCAGGTCATAGAATAACACGTTTTTATCCATGTATCTCTAAGTAGAAAACATAATAATAAATACTCTATCCTACATTACTATATATATAGTGTTAAAAAAAAAAAGAAAAGTTTGTATGGTTTCTGAAGTACTTTATAATGTTCCCCAGAGTTTTCTGAAAAAAGGACACCATTTCCAACATGCTACTGTAAAAAAAGTGATTTTTAGTGAATTTATATAAGAACAGAGTCAAATACAGCCAAAAATGCTTGGTCCTGAAAGGGTTAAATAATTATGTACTGCTGCAAAACACTCATTAGAAATAAACTTTTTTTTTTTTTTAACCTCCTTTTCAATTTAGTGAAACGCGGTGGTACGCATACCAAAATCTGACAAGTACCACCTGCTGACATTACACAGGTCATTTTGACTACTTTCTGACAATGTAAATCTTCCTAACACTACACTGGTACAGTAACACAGCAAACCATGCTTCTGCATTTTACACTAATATACAGTGCAAAAGTAAAATATTTTAAATTGAAACTAAATGAATAGCAGATTTTTGTTTTTACTGTAGAATGCAGTTAATACAAAATGGATCATGTTGATATGTTAAACTAAACAGTATCTTACGTATATACACATTTAATTAAAAAAAATTAAATAAATGTTCAAAGAAAATGTTAGTGTACATCATGGCTGCTAGTAAAACGCATTGCTTACCTGCTACTTTTGTTTTCTCTTGAGGTCAGACTTTCTTGGCAAAAACAATTAGACTTAATTCAGAATTACATTGTGCTGTCGTCCTCATCTTGTGTTTTGAATCACTAGAGTCCATCGATATTTCTGAAAGCTTGTTGCCCTTTGCCAACAAATCCATCACATAGGTTAAACTCTGCGAAGTATACCTTTATATGCCTAGTTTTAATCATATACGTAATTTTAGTGATTTAGTAGCTACCTGTATCCTGTTTATTTTCATCCTGTCTTTGGGTAGTGTAACAGTTTTTTTTTTTCTCTTCAGTTTGTCTGTTTGGATCATGGGATTCACAGTGACCTATTATCACACTTAACTGGATGTCACTGGGGTGCATACAAATGTACGGAGCAACGGTGTCTGTATGAGTGAGGGCATACTTCTCTGCTGTACTAATGTGACTGTGCTTGCAGGGTGGCGAAACTCTGATGATGAAGAATGGACAGAGCACAGTGCCAAAGCTTGGCCTCCCTCTGCTCACTCTGGAGCAGCAGGAGGCGCTACAGAAGGTAAAAACACTGTGTAGTATGTGGGGGTGTGTGTGTGTGGAGGAGGGGGGTCAAGAGGCACCGACATTAATTCCCTTTCAGAATAACTAGATACTGTATATAGCTACGCATGGCATGGTACTGGTATTAAAATACAAGCAATTCATTAATTTGATAGTATTTTTATCATTTACTTATGCAGGATTCTCCAGCTTGAAAAAGTACCAATGGTGGTGCCCATTTCCACTTCCTAGATGGAGTTAAGAGACAATGTTGCAAACTCTTTGTCCTTCATGTAGATTTTGTTTACCAGCCAAGTAAGACACAGCCCGTGACTTTGTTTAAAATGCTTATTTGCTTTTTAATCATCCCTGTGAGTATTTTATATTTAAGTCATTCTGCCACCACTACTTCTGGAAGATAAGGATTTCATATATTGGCTCCATTCTTGATACACAAAGGTATTCTATTATTCTCTATGTAAAGTTAAATCATGGGCATAGTTCAAGAACCATTAACCTTGTTTGTGGCCATCATTTTACAAAGATGCCACCATTGCACTAGCAAAGCTGCCTACATCAGAGTCCAGTAGTGACTTCATATATGAGGGTTATGACGTGACAGATAAGTTCTATTGCACAGATGTTTTCTATGACCAGTGCTGTCCAGTTTATTATTATTTTTAAGTTTGACTGCGGCATTGTTTTAACCTTAGACAATATCAATAATTTATATCCCTTCCATGTTTTTTAGGGAAAAGACACTTAGCCCATATTAGGAGTTGGCAATATTATGGAAATCAATAAGTGCATCTGAAAATATATTTTAGTACATTAAAAATGGCAAAAGGATGTTCATGTTTTCAATAAAAAGCTTTAGACCCAATATAGTTCATATAAAGATGCATTTTACCAGTCTATTGTGTGTGTATTTCAGTAAGATATGTCTATTTATGAAAAATAGAAAATGTGTTTGACAGATTTCATGATGAAAACATAATTTGCAGGGCCCCTTGTCTTAAGGTGGCACTTGTTTTGTTTATTTTTTGTATATACACATTGATAATTACTGTGCTATAACACTGTAATTTGACTTGAAATGAATTCTGCTAAGAATAAGTGCATTTGTTCTCTGTCTAGGCAAAGAAGTATGCAATGGAGCAGAGCATCAAGAGTGTGCTAGTGAAGCAGACCATTGCTCACCAGCAGCAACAACTAACTAACCTCCAGGTGAGTACTCACAAGACCTGTCAACTATGTTATATTTAGTTATATTTGTTACATTTAATGCATATCCTTACACTAACTTGTACATGTTCATAACTGTTTTGGAGGGGTGGAACCTAAAGGAATTATCTTTCTAAATACTGATTTATCTAATGTACATTCAGATACAGACTTCATATGTTGTGTTATGAAAACACCTCTGGTAATCTTTTGGATTTCAGCCTTGAGATAATGTACTGTGATAAGTGATACTTCCTGTTAGGTTCCAGTGCTCTCCAAAACATTTCACGTTTGAAAACCAAGGTATGTATATATAAGCAGCATTCCCAGAAAATAACAGTATTGTGGTTCTTGGCCAAGCTCTTTTCATGGCTGAGAACCTCTGAGCTTCAGTCTGATTTTACAGCAGGTAAATACCAGGATTCAGCAGTTATATTACTTTCCTTTTTATTCTCTGGAGACATCCAAATCTTTTCCTGTTTTCATTAAACATTTATTTTTGCACAAAGCAAAGACCAAACCCAGTTTTGTTTCTGATTTAATCAATTAGGAGGCAGTGTTGTCCAGTGGTTAAAGTCCAGGGCTTGTAACCAGAAGGTCAAGTTCAAATCCCACCACTGCCACTGACTTTGACTCACTGTGTGACCCTGAGCAAGTCACTTAACCTCCTTGTGCTCCATCCTGCAGATGAGATGTTAAATCAGTGTCCTATTATAAGTGACTCTGCATGTAATGCACAGTTCACAGCCTACCTCTGTAAAGTGCTTTGTGATGGTGGTCCACTATGAAAGGCGCTATATAAAAATAAAGGTATTATTATTAATACAAAAATAAATAAAAAGAGTACCATACCAGCCAACCTTCAGAGTTTTTGGGGTTTGGAAACTTGAGATTCATTCTACCTCTCAGTGGACCATGATTAACAAATGTGGTCGGTCGTGTTAAACAGATGGTTAAGGGGTAGAGTTACTGCTTAGATTTTTCTTGGAGCTTCTCTTTCAAAAATTAAAATTGTTATAATTGACTGTTTTTTTTGTGTAGTTTTATGGGGTTGATCTCCTTTTGGAAATTTGAATCCACACATTGACTTGGTCTGTTTGTTTTTCGTCACAAATGGAACTGACTGTTAACTATGGACTAGCTGTGATGCAACTTACTAGAATATGAAACATTAGAAATATAGGATCCAGGTATGTCTTTATTAACTTGCATCAGTATATCGAGACCTGTCTGGTGAGGACATCAAAAGTGTCTGTGAGGCTTTCTGGGAAAATCAAATCCTGCACGCTTGCCAGAGACCCCACTACCTGCAAAAAAATATTTTTCAGTAGCTTTTTTTCTTTTAACACCAGAAATATGTTTATATAACATTTTACCCACCTATTTTAAAGTATGTTACACAAGCTTGCTTTTATTTTCAGCTGGACAAGAATGTTTGTATTTTATGCATTGTACATATATACCCTGAGTGCTAATGTTTTCTTTTAACACCATTGAGAGTTGTTGGAAGAATTGGAAACTGGGGAGGGTAGTGGGCTCTGCAGTGCCAGTAGGATGCATTGGCTCTGGGGTTAGGAATTAAAGGTTTGATGTTCTGTTTGTGTCTACCTGATGTCTTTTTAAGATACTTAAAAGAAGAAAAAAAATCTAACCTGCTTTTCAGCTCCTGGAGACTGAATTTTTTACTTCTTTACTGTCTTTCAGATGGCAGCAGTGACAATGGGCTTTGGAGATCCTCTCTCACCTTTACAATCGGTCAATAGAAATATTAAACTTTTTTTTTCTGTGCGCACTTCTGTTAAAGGGACTATTGCCCTCTTTAATTGGCTGATGTGAGCCGCCTCAAAACTATTTACTTGGATAAAACATATTTTAAAGTAGATGTGACATGGTTTTCTTTGTGGTTCAAGAAGGCAAATATATATCTACACACAAATAATATCTTAAGTACTAAGCAAAACCATGCTAGTTTATTCCCTTCTCTCCCGGTGATAGGATATATTATAGCTATTTATCTAATAGTGTGGAATTTTGGTGAAGTCATTCTTTAGCATTGTTTCAGACTAGACTCTGGCAATGTGTGGAATCATACGCCTTGTCGATCCCTATGCAGCACTTTCTTTTTTCACAAATATATTGAGAACCGCTTATCCAATTGTGAAGGAAATTGTTTAGCATAATTTGTTGAGAATATAGGGGATTATGGTTTTTTTTTTTTGTTTTGTTTTTTTTTTTAAACCTGTATGTAGCACTTATTTTCAGAGAACTGACTTTCCAGTTGTGATGTATAGAGTATGTGTCGTCACCTGTCCATCAATATATTATGCTCACATTTTTACCTTTTATCTGGAGAACCTCTTATGGTCTTTTTGATGAAAATGTATAGGCATTCTGTAGCACAAATTATTGAAAGTATCATGCAAAGTTTGTCTAATGTTACATTTGTGTATATAGTGTATACCGGTCATCGTGATCTGTTTATTTCCTATTCTGATGGCTTTTTTGACATCCGTGATGGGAAGTATGTTAGTGACATGCTATTTTGGATTGGATTGCAATGTTTAACCTTTTCACCCTTAGATACTGCTGCTGTAATAAATGCCCCCACCACCCCCTCTACAGAACCAGACACCTATTTGCAGTTGAGTAACAAGAGTGAAACATCACACCAGGCTCCTTTTCATGGCTGTTAAAATGTCTAATGCTTCACCCAGGCTGTGCAGAATATTTACATTACACTTTCTGTTTAAGATTTAAAGAATTTAAAGAAACTGCATTACCAATATATGTTACTGTCCAAAATTCAATTTTGACACAAACTTTGTCAGAAACCCCATTGTTGTGAAAGCAAGTTTAACACCTTTAGCATCCAGCCTTGGAATTAAACTCTTTGTCTGGTATTTTGTACATCTTTGTATGGAACAGTGTGTTGAATTGTAATCCTCTGTGTTGTAATTTTGGAAGTGTAAGAATCAATGGACAAGGAAGAAACGGTTAAACATATCGAAACTAGAATGGCTGAGCCATGCTTGGTTGCCTGAGGCAGTAGATCATATGGCTCAAATGACCAAAAGTGTATGCCAAAACAGCTGCCAGCTGGTGGATTACATTTGTTATTGTAAAGGTTTGCATTATTCTTTACAAAACATGATGTTAGAATCATTGGTGCACCTTGAAATACCATGTCTACTTTACAAATATGTGGTGTTCAATGTTGTGCTAATTGCCAAATGTTGGCTATGAATTAAAGAGGACCAGCAGTCACTTTAAGTACAACCACTGAACCCAAGCATTTATTCATGGAGAGGGATCCATATTTTGACACTGCAGTTATTTTACTGTAATCTGGTAGACAGTGAAGTCATGAAATCCCTTTTACTTGCTATGTTATTTTTAAAAACTGCCCTACCCACTCTCTCTTCACTGTAAATACCACTGGTATATTTGTGAAATGAAAGCATCAATTCAGCTGACCTAGAACTGTTAATTCTAATTTCAGTGTTTAACCATCCGTCCCCTTCCCGTCGTTAATTAATAAATCTGTACACTGTTGTTCTCTTAGAATTAAGCTTGTTTATGTTTACTGTTTTCTGCAAATGAAGGACTGTATTTCAGGAGTGAGATGATCAAAGGGTATTTACACCAAAAAACATAGCCAAGTCAAACTAAGATAAAAAATAAATTAGGATGTTAAATAAATAAAATGGTGAAACCGTACTGAACATTCTGACGTCAGTTTCACCATTTTGTGTTATTTCTCCCCAAACACATCTGCTCCATCGGTACTTCAATGTCTTTCCGCCTGGTGTAGCTAATTGTAAACTGGATGTCTGTGACTACCACTTTTCCATGTTTAGCCTCATTGAGAAATATTCAACCTTGTGAATGGGTAGGAACATAAAATGGAAACTGCTAAATAGGGCCACTTTCCTGTAAAAAATTCAGATTTTTATTTTAAAATGAAAGTTTTTTTTTTATTTTTTTATTTAGAATTTCAGTCTGGTTGTTTTATAAAACCTGTAATCCTATTGTAAACCGCCCATGAGTGGATAATTTGGTGGCCACCCTAGTATATATTGTTGAAACTGACCTGCACGTCTGTGTTTTTGTGAAAAATGTGATATTCTTAGTCTGCCCAGTAAACATCAGTGTGCGATTTCCTTGTTACAGATGGCAGCCCAGCGGCAGCGTGCGCTAGCTATCATGTGTCGAGTTTACGTGGGCTCTATTTACTATGAGCTGGGGGAGGACACAGTCCGACAAGCTTTTGCTCATTTTGGACCCATCAAAAGCATTGATATGTCCTGGGACTCTGTCACCATGAAACACAAGGTGAGAGCTATTTCTTTTTTTGTGGTTCTGGCTCTTAAGGATTATGTCTGTCAAGGCAATGAATGATTTAAGGGGCTGTGCCAAGGTAAAAGCATTCTACCCCACAATACCATCTATGTAATTGGACACATTTTGTGGACACTTTTAACTATACATATATATATATATATATATATATATATATACACTTTTAATATACTTCCTCAATGCATGCAGGATAGAAAGTTTAAGATAACAGAATTTCCTGTTTGTTTTTGCAATGAATACTAGTCTTGATTTAGTAATTCTTTTCAGATTTCAAGGATGTTTTCCGTAAGGAAAAATTTGAAATGCCTCACAGAATTTCCTGTTTGTTTTTGCAGGGGTTTGCCTTTGTGGAGTATGAAGTCCCAGAGGCAGCACAGCTTGCCCTGGAACAGATGAACTCGGTCATGCTGGGAGGCAGAAACATCAAGGTGAGGACATCTTGGTTTAGTATTGGACCTTAGCAGCAGAGTCTCAACGGGGCAGTATCCCTTTCTCACCCTTATTGATGACTGATGTCAGTAAGTTGTGACTTACAAACCACACTACTGTTCAGGTGCATTTATAATATTTTTTTTGAAGTTTTGATTTATTTTCTTGTAGGTGGGCAGACCAAGTAATATTGGCCAAGCTCAGCCCATTATTGACCAGCTAGCAGAAGAGGCACGGTCCTTTAACCGGATCTATGTAGCATCTATACATCCAGACCTGTCTGATGAGGACATCAAGAGTGTCTTTGAGGCTTTTGGAAAAATCAAATCCTGCACTCTAGTCAGAGACCCCACTACGGGCAAACACAAAGGTTACGGCTTTATTGGTAAGTGTCCGTATCCAACTCAAACCAAAATACAATGAGTGTTATAGTGTTGTAGTAAAAGTACGTGTGTGTGGATTAGGGATGTCATGGTATACCAGTTTTACAGTAAACCGTGGTATAAACTGCCACGGTTTTGAAACCGCAACCATTTTTTTATACCATGATTACTTGAGTTCACACAGTTTAAGGTGATATGGGCACATTTTTTTATTCACCATTTGTCCATCTGTGAGCCACTGTGTTTATTAGAACTAACTAATGAATACAGAAATCTCAAGTTCTGAAAACTGCATGAGATTATCCGAATAGGCTATTTAATGTAAACCGCCCTACTAAACAATGTTCACTAGGAAACGTGATTGTCAGTAAATGAAATGCACATACTCAAATATCAGCAAGTACAAGGCAGTGGCACTAACTTTTCATCACTGCCTTCCTATTAATTTACCAAACCAAAGAAGTAACAGTAGCAATTATCTATCGTATCGGTCAAGAGAAACGCAATAAGCACACACCAATGTAGAGAATCAATAAGTCTATTTACTACTATATAACTAAGTCTAAGATGCTACAGGCATTTGTAGTATTTTTATTTTAAACGGTATTAAAAGATGTTGCCGTTTCTGAGTTGATAGTGTTGTAGGGATTTTGGTTTTACGTATTCAAAAATTAATACAATTTTATTCCCATTAAAAAAAAAAAAAAGAATCCTCTAGAAGCAGCTTAACTTTGCAGCTGTGTCATAGCCACCTTAACTTTTTTCCTTTCCTTTGTGTTCGTTGCTGTTAACATGCAGTCCAAGTTTTTGCACTCTGCTGAGAGATCAGTGGGCGGGCACTGCATGTCTTAAAACGCACTCGATTGGCTATTGCTAGGTAACACTTTGCTTCTCTTAACTAGTAGGATGCCGTCCAAACTGATGAAGAATGTATTCAGCTGCAGTGGTCACATCCTTACCTCCTATCGCTCCAGACCTAGTCCAGAAAATGCTATTATTTTGGTGGTGTTCCACAGTAATTTGAAATAAAAAGCAGCATTATTTTGCTGAGTCTGTTTGAGCTGGAGTGAACACTACTTCCAGTTAGTGCCTGATAGAACTGTTGTACCAGTGTGTTGTATTTGTTTTAAACCTTGAAAGTTATTTTTGTTAAATGGCTTGACTTGAGTGTATTTCTTTAAATAGCCATTTAAAAAACAGATTACAAAAAAATTGTTATACCATGGACGACCATAACAGTGGTGTATTTTTAGAAGGTTACCATACCGTCAAAATCTGATACCATGACATGCTAGTGTGTATAGGTATATATATTCTTTTTCAGAATATGAAAAGTCTCAATCGTCTCAGGATGCTGTGTCTTCCATGAACCGTTTTGATCTGGGAGGTCAGTTACTGTGCGTCGGTAAAGCAGTCACTCCAGCCAATGCACTTCTGGCCCCCATGACCCCTGGAGGCTTACCTCCTGCTGCAGCAGTGGCGGCGGCAGCAGCGACAGCCAAGATCACAGCGCAGGTAAGGAGCTTTATTGAAATGTTCCAATTTCTAAATCTTTGGGAATATTCCAGATTTAACACAAACGGTCACTTTCCTTCAACTCATCTTTTTATAGCCCACACTTTCCTGGGAAAGAACCCAGGACTTCCTTATGCATAAATGCAATTGTCCTAACATTTGTGCAGTCGTGTTAGGTTTCTATTGAGGTAGAGGTATTTAGAAGCTGGAAGATGAAACTGTTGTCCATTGCTCATGTTTTCTCTTTGTACCTCAGGAAGCAGTAGCTGGCACCTCAGCACTGAATGCGCTCACGACTCCAACACTGACGCTGGGACAGACATTGGGACAAACTCTGGGACAGCCGCGGGGGGCTCTACCCCAGGCAATGATGGCAGCACAAGCACTGGGCGTCTTCTCAGGTATGGAGAAGAATCTAGTAAATGGGTTGGCAAAGTCCAAAATTACATTTTTCAATTACCCCCATATGGAAAATGTTTGGGGATGTGTGTAAATGGCTGATCTGGTGACTTTTGTTTGGGGGACTTTTTGTCATTTGAATAGAGTGGGGAAAAATAAATAATTGATTTTTAAATGCAGGCTGTCATGAAAAACAATGCTATGTCCATAAGAGCATTCCACATTTCCTAAAGAGACTTGCTCTTTGTTAATGAACGACATCTTCGACATCTTCATTTGACTTCATATTTACAAATTTCCGCATTGAACAAAATCACTTAAACAAATTGTTTTGTCACGCAGGTGTGAACCAAATGCAGCCACTCCTTCCAGTGATCCCACAGGTTGGGTTAGTGAACCCGGTCCTCTCCACCCCTCCAGCGCTAGCAGCCGCCGCAAAGGCCAAGAAGGAGAAGGAGAAGGAGGAAGAGGTGAGAGCGGATGGAGAGCGGACAGAGATGCTGAGCGAACAGGAGCACATGAGCATCTCTGGCACTAGTGCCAGACACATGGTCATGCAGAAACTGATGAGGAAACAGGAGGTTGGTGCAATAATACATCACTATACACAGTCTAACCAGTTTATCTGCCTTTGTATAGTATGTAGCAGTTCTGAAAAACTTCAACAAGCTTTTCTCAATGTCTTCTAGTCAGTGTTTGTCAAATACTTTTTATTTTTTTTTTTTTTAAATCTAAATGTAAATTGTAGAGCATAACCTTCCAAAATTAACCACCGCTCCTTGTACGTGTGTTTCTGCGCAGTCAACGGTGATGGTGCTTCGGAACATGGTTGGTCCCGAGGACATTGATGATGATCTTGAGGGAGAGGTGACGGAGGAGTGTGGCAAGTTCGGGGCAGTGAACCGTGTGATCATCTACCAGGAGAAACAGGGGGAGGAGGAGGACGCCGAGGTGATTGTCAAGATATTTGTGGAGTTCTCAACGGCAACCGAGATGGACAAAGGCATCCAGGCGCTGAATGGGCGCTGGTTTGGAGGCAGGAAAGTCATTGCTGAGGTCTACGACGAGGAGCGCTTCAACAACAGTGACCTGTCTGCTTAAATTCTCGCTCTCTCGCGCGGACACACACACTCTGACACACTGTTGTGGCTACTACTATTTTTAACTTTAACTTTTTTTATATATATATATATATATATATATATATATATATATATATATATATATATATATATATATATACTTTTTTTTTATTAAAATATTCTTTTTTTTTTTTTTTTTTGGGTGGTGTGTTTTCTTAAAGAAATTCTTTGTTTTGTTTGTTTTTTAACGATTCCATATTGTGAAGGACTGGATATTCATGAGATGTTTTTGTTTTTTTTCTGAAGTACAAAGTAAATAATTCCATTACCAGCTGGATATTGCTTATTTTGTTCCTTAAAAAAAAAATTAAATATAGCCAGGATAAATCACTTGGCAGCATACAAGAGCTTTAAATCTCAAATCAATATTTGAGTTACATAACTTTTTTCGAATGAAAATATATATATATATATATGTTGTGTGTGTGTGTATGTATATATATATGTGTGTGTATGTATATAAATGTATGTATATGTGTGTGTATATATATATATATATATATATATATATATATGTGTGTGTGTGTGTGTGTGTGTGTGTGTGTGTATATAAATGTATGTATATGTGTATATATGTGTATATATATATATATATATATATGTGTGTGTATGTATATATGTATATATATATATATATATATATATATATATATATATATATATATATATATATATATATATATTATTTATTTGCATTCACTCCAACCAAGTTATGTAACCCGAATGCTGTGTGTAAAGTATTGTGGTCAAATGACTATTACAGATGGCAGGAAAAATTGGAAGTCAAGCTTAAAATGCAAAAAGTGAGCTTTTATTGAGGCCTGAAGTGAAAAATTGGCAGTACAAAACACTAATAATGTGACATAAACAAATCCACAAGACTGTATTTAATCCACTCACTACATTTTAATTAAAGTGTAGTCTTATACGTGCTACAATATATGCATTAACTTATTGAAATGTATTCGTGTTAGGGAAAGTACCCTTGGTTTAAACGTTATATACCCACCCTCACCATTTAAGCATACTATAGTTAAAACTAAACCAAAGAATAAGTTTTCACTCACGTTGACCATTATTGATCGCGCTCACGGCTATATAG
The DNA here is from genome assembly GCF_017654505.1 of Polyodon spathula. Lineage (NCBI taxonomy): Eukaryota > Metazoa > Chordata > Actinopteri > Acipenseriformes > Polyodontidae > Polyodon > Polyodon spathula. Next base: position 30,677,696 of record NC_054537.1, on the reverse strand, counting down.
TACCTTTACGTAGGCACGCGCGCGCTCCCCAAGATGGCGGTGCCCAGCGCTACACCAGCTTGCCGGTATGTTTACATTTATTCAAAACAAGAAATGTGTTTTTAAAATATTAACAAGCGCTTTCAGTTCTCCACTTGAACAAAAAAGAAGTCCGAGCTTTAAAATAAACTTTAGCAACTCGCTAGTAACAGATTTTGTCCTCATAATCATATCTGCATCTATTCAATACCAAAACAAAAAGCGGTGATCTCAGAACTAATTCTTACCGTATCTTTACATAGCAATTTGTTATTATTTTACATTTACAATGTTTATCACAGACAATATTAAAAAGACTGCCTTTGGGTTAATGTCATTCTGTTATACAAGGTCGTAGTGGAGAGTGTGTTTCTCTTGTTTTCACTCAGTCACTGACACATGGTACACAAGTTTGAATTGCACTAGCCATTACGTTAGTCAGCTTTTGATGTCAAATCCAATTAACAAATCTGTTGTAATGATTCGAACCTCTGCTGTGTGCTGTTACGATTTCATACTTAGTTACGGTGTACATTTTAGGACATCCTCAGCCCTCACCCCTCGACTCAGTCGTAAGAAATCAGATCTCGCTCTTCGACTCAATCGTCAGACATGAGACCTCACCCCTCCTCGACTCACTCGTCAGACATCATTCAGACATCACCCCTCCTCGACTCAATCGTAAGATATCAGATCTCACCCCTCTTCGACTCAATCGTCAGACGGGAGACCTCACCCCTCCTCTACTCACTCGTCAGACATCATTCAGACCTCACCCCTCCTCGACTCAATCGTCAGACATCAGACCTCATCCTCCTCGACTCAATCGTAAGAAATCAAATCTCACCCTTCCTCGACTCAATCGGCAGACATGAGACCTCACCCCTCCTCGACTCAATCGTAAGAAATCAGATCTCAACCCTCTTCGACTCAATCCTCACCTCTCAACGACTCAATCGTCAGACATGAGACCTCACCTCTACTCACTCGTCAGACATCATTCAGACCTCACCCTTCCTCGACTCAATCGGCAGACATGAGACCTCACCACTCCTTGACTCAATCGTAAGAAATCAGATCTCACCCCTCTTCGACTCAATCGTCAGACGTGACACCTCACCCCTCCTCGACTCACTCTTCAAACCCCCCCCCCCTTTGAGTCAATCCTCTCACCTCCTCGACTCAATCGTCAGACCGCTTCAAGCCATACTATCCCCAACATTTTTAAACGGTTATAGTGGAATAGGTGGACAGAAATGTAGCAGTAGGTTTACTTGCTAGAGAGACCGAGAAGTACTACGATTTAAAAAATGAAAAATACATAAATTAAATAGGCCTGTATGAAGATGCGTTAGCTTTAATTTGAAAGTACGTTAAAGAAACTACGTAATATATGTTTTCACTTTATTTATTTTTTTAATTACTTTTAATATAGATTGCTGGTATTTTGCAATGTTGAAAATCATCATGGGAAACCACAACCGTATTCTTAAATAAAAACATACACCAATAACTCATTTCTTTTCTAAATAACATGTATTGCTTTGTTTTAATTTTAAAAGTTGTTTATGGGTTAATGTACATATTCATGAAACTAATGTATTAATAGGTAGGCTAAAATTAATTGAAGGTCTGAAGCAACGAATTACTAAATTGATAGTAGCTTGCTACCTATAAAGTAATATAATAAAATGCAATAAAAACATTAGATTTAGTTGTAATTATGTAATTAATTTTACATTGATCTCATAAAAGGTAAAGTATTGTAGCGTGCACGGGGAAGGTAGCAGCAGGGCTGGTAGGTGACGTAATCACATACAAAGACATAAGCCCGATATACTCTCCATGCAAAGGAGCCGGCTCTTTTGTACAGCGCTATCGGCGGTATGTTTTAGTGCGAGATGTCCTGGGTTCGCCTTCCTCCTGTGTGTGGATTGCCTCGCTCTTTGCCCTTTGCCTGCGAGAACCGATATCGCTGAATTGGTGTAAGAAGTGGCCGCAGGTACACCAGCCCGCACCCGTCTTACTGTAGCTTGGTGAGCATGTCCGGGCGGAGTTGCGGCTACAGTGCACGGGAAAGGTAGGTGACGTAATCACATACAAAGACAGAAGCCCGATATACGCGCCTGTAAAGGAGCCATGATAATGCTTCAGTGCGAGAGGCCTCGGTATTTCAGGTTCAGACTCGGTCTTTAGTTATTACAATAATAAATGATCAATGACCATTTAACAAAGTTAAAATTGTAGTACTCACGGTTCTGTCAAGCAAGTAAGACTGTTCTGCTAAATGTATGTCCAACTATTCCAGTATAACCGTAAAAAAGGGTAGGGGATAGTATGGCTTGAAGCTGGCTGACGATTGAGTCGAGGAGGAGTGAGGATTGACTCAAGGGGGGCTGACGATTGAGTCGAGGAGGGGTGAGATCTGATGATGTCTAATGGACACCGTACATACTATGGATTAACACATCACATTAAGCTAAGCTCTGTCATGTTGCAGCAGGGTTCATGAATTTGACTGTTTTAAAGTTCTTGAGAATCTGTGAGCCAAGGACACATTCCTCTTTTGTGGAGCTGTGGGTACAGTTGTCTATACACTGGAAAATATTCAAGATAATATCAATGGTGGTAGTGTGTAAGTCTGATCCAGACAGATCAGAGCTGTGCATCCGTGGCCTTTGATGTATGTTTTTGATGCACTGTCACTTCAAAACCAGTGGAAGAATTTTTTTTCCTTTAATCTTGCATATGTATTTATTTAAGTCTCCTACTCTTTTCATACCTTACCCCAGAGAGAAATCCTCACTTCAAGTAAACCTTGCCATTGGTCAACCATGTCAAAAGTGCTTGGTTTTGCATGGCTTTTCATTTATGAGAAACATTTGTAATCACAATAAATATATATTGAAGCATACCCTTGAGAGAGATTATATTTTGGTAAATCATCAACTTCTCATGTCTTATAAACACTCACTTGCTTCATATATTTTATGCCAAGTAACACACTAATTCTGAAATTAGGTTGGGATGTAATACAAAACAACCAAACACTTGTAGGAGTAATTTTACTAATATGTAGTTATAGCTTGAGTCTACATAATATTTACAGGTTATATAAACATGCTGAAGGTGTTTGTGGTAGGAGACAGCAACGCAAGCCGGGAGAACCTTCCACAGCAGTGGGCTTTTGGGCGCTCAGCCCATACACAATGGATGCGTTTACATAGATTATTCATGCAGAATCTGACCAGTTTAGCCAATGGGTGCGTTCACGGAGATCATCGAAGATCATTGGCTAACTTGGTCAGATTCTGCACTGGGTGTTGAAAACTGGACAACATGTTGCGTTTGTGACAAACGCGCTAATTCAGATTAACCGTGCAAAACGATTTTTTGATGTCACAAAGGTGCAATAAGACTTTTTTTAAAGCATGGCCCGAAATGTAAATATAGCTACTATCCATATAACAACACATGGCGTCAAAATGGTTAAACATGCCATAAAGTTTAAATCCTGGACAACGCAAGATTGCAGCAGTCTGGGGCTTCCTGTCAGCGTCTGCGAAGGTGTGACTCGCTCCGCAAGGTGGCACTGCGAGATCTAAACAAAACAAGTAGTTTATTTCGCAAGAAAGTCTTCCGAGGCAACGGGTGTCGCTGTGGGTGCTGGACGAGCAAAACTTCTCAGAGTGCGGATCGGCAGAAGAGGAGGAGGAGGAGGAGTGGCAGTGGCGAGTTGGCGACAACAATAAGGCGGAGTTGGGTTGGTGGTAGCAGCAGGGAGAGCTCTGTTGCTGGGCTGAGTGAAGATACTCCCCGGTAGACAAGCACATATGTCCAACTTTTTGCGTCTGGAAAGACTCTTCGCTAAGGAATTATTACCATTTTTTAAATCGGTCGAAGTAGAGGACTCGGAGACAGCGCTTTGGGGAGTGTGGCCCGGACTTTGTCTTAAGCATAACCCTTCAGATAGAGAGATAGGACTGCTGGGGATAGGGGAGCCCAGCTTCGGCCTGCTAATACAAGGAGCAAACCTGAGTGGTTTAGATTTAATTTCGCAAAAGACAACTGGTGTTGGATTGATATTTTGATTACATATCTTTTATCATTCAAAAGATTTTTTTTTTTGTTAATATTATTTTTAATTGGAAGACAAAAGCCAAGGACCCTCTGGTTTTCCCGTTCTTTATTTAGAGCGGCTTGATCTGTCTTGTTCTACTAGCCCGGCTTTGCGCTTGACTCCCAGTGAGGCGTAGCTTTCGTTTATCCTCTGAATGGACTTGAAAGGAAAGATGAGTTTGGCATTTTAATTGGTTTTGGATTGAGCACGATTTTGTCTCGGGTTCTTTTAATTCACACAAAAAAATATTTATATGGGAAAACTTATCGGAAAGCCACGAATATTACAGAAAAAAAATACATACTTTTACAAAAATGTTTTTAAAGTTATTATTTTAATTGTATTAATGATAATAGAGATTTTGTCGTAGAAAGTAAACTATTTAATTGCATTATTGTGTTTTGGCTTCTAAATAACACCGCCCTAGTGTGGATTTATGCTGTATTAATGTATAGCATACAGTAACTGCAGTGAACTGGAGTATTGAAGTGGAGATACAAATAAACAATTCTGTTTTGGGTTTTTTTTCTCCCTCTTTTATGGGGGGCCACTATCATCAGCTTTAGTTTTTTCTTTTTTTTTTTTTTTTTGGGGGGGGGGGGGGGGGGGGGGGGTTGAGTTGTGGAAACTTGCTGTTTTAGATACGGTGTTTTCGTCCCCATGCGGAGTTTCTGTTCAGCTCAGTGTCCTTCTCCAGACGGCGGTCGGAGATGTTGAAGTGTATCCCTCTGTGGCGCTGTAACCGCCACGTCGAGTCTGTCGACAAGCGGCACTGCTCCCTGCAGACAGTGCCAGAGGAGATCTACCGCTACAACAGGAGTCTTGAAGAACTGCTGTTGGATGCTAACCAGCTGAGGGACCTTCCCAAGGTAAGGCGACTCATTCACACTGTGCATGGCGTTAAACAATTATATAGGGTTATTAGAACTTTTTACTATATGTTGCGGAATTTGAGGGCCTTATACGTACTCGTGTGTGTATTCCTGCCAAGGTTTGATTCACGCCTGCTGAATAATTAGTGTAGCAGATAAGGAATGTGTTTAATAAGTCAAGTAAGAAAGATACAGTATGTCATTGTTAATTATAATTTCAATGAAATGCCACCTTTTGCATATAGTTATTCAAATGATCTACCAGGGACTTGGCAGTACAGTAACTAGTACAGTATGAATACATATGTAAACACTGTTTTACAAAACAGCAAGAGGGGAGTCTCAAGTTATTCTCCTTGTTTTTATTTAATTGGGTACTTTTCATAATGGTAGCTTACAACAAACAGTATGTGTTTTTGTGAAAGTGATAGTTGATGAAACACATTTTTAAAATACAGCCCTTCAAGTTATACAAAACTCAATCCTTGACAGGGTCGAGGGGGTGGTGTTCAGAGGTCAGTGTTTCAGCCCTTTATTTTTATTACATTTTTATTATTTCATACAGTAATAGGTTCTGTTGTAATGGCTTAAAAGTATGCTGTTTTTCTGGATGATGAAACTTAATGTACCCTTGGCTGTGTGTTACATTGCTATACAAGAATATTCAAGCACATGGTCATTTTTATGAAGAAGGGAATATATTTCTATTTCCTTGCTACAAGAAGTCATGGTTTAGTGCTTTTTAACCTTCTTGTCACCAGCAGGATGAGTAGATTAACAGCTGAGTAAAAGAGATACCACAACAAACATTCAGTTTGTTTGGCGGGCTATACCTGTGCACAGAGCTTTCTGAGCAAACTGTTGAAGTTATCTGGGCAAAACTAAAAAATATGATTAGGTCTTTCCCTGATTCTAACATTTGTGTTGAGTGAGACACCTTTTAGTCTTTTCAGATGGGCTTCAGAAGACTCTTTGCTTGAGGTTTCTGTCCACTTAATTGTGGTGCAGGGCCAGGGACAGGGTGGCTGCAGCTGAACACCAATTCTTATATAATCTATAATTATTTTGTGCTCGGCCCAGTGTAGTACTGATCACTTCAAAAGAAAAGCAATAGGCTATTCTAGTATTTGTTTTTGCCCATTTGCAGTGTGCATCAGTTGAAAAATGTATAGGTCTACCTGAATATAATATAGGCCTATATTATTGTACTAACTTTATGTAATACAAAAGTGTCTAAAAAACAAAACAAAAACCTTCCTTTGTAGATAGCAGGTTTCAAAAAATCTGTCTGAACAAGCTCCTACATCTAGTGCAACTGGTTGTGTCAATAGTCTAATTTTCCAAAGCCTCTTGCATCACTCTAGACTGGTTCCTCTTTTGCAGTTGCCATTCATAGATGTGCAGTGCTGTTGTGTTCTTATTTGTGTGGAGCTCAGCTGTGCAGGTTTGTGGTGAGCTTGAAAGCATTTTTTTAAATGGATGTTTTGTTTAATCCATTTTTGGTTTCTACTGACTTCAGGTAATGTACCACAGCACAAGTGTTCCTAGTGCCACCCTTTTACCTGTTTGCTAGTGGAGTGTTTATTTGCATGAGGGGTGTTTGTTACACATTTTATTCACATTTGTCTTGCATCTAGTGACTGCACCAAAGCCCTTCATGTGATCGGGGATGTAAAGCAGTCGCACTGAGAGTGACAGGAGCATTCTTAATGTGGCTGCTGTACACCACGCAATTACTGCAGGGTTTCTGATGCAGAACAGGTGTGCATCATGAAGGCCTGTCAGCAGAAACAGCCCTCCATATTGAAACCAGAAAGTTCACCATAAACCTACAGGGCTTTTCTCTTTCCTGTACAAATGATGACATTCCAGGGATTGGAAATCAAAAATACCATTGCATCGCAGTGTGAGTAATTCCAGATTTTAGAAGCTTCGTTTATTCACTTTGTGCCCACAGGACCAGCACAGGTACATTGATTTAAGCTGATACACAGTAAAGTAAAGACTTAAGTCAAGTAGACAAATGTTTTGGCTATTGCTTTATCAGTTCTGATTTAAGCAGGTTTTAATCTGTACACTGTTGAAGGCACTAGTCCAAGGCATTTGTCATCTTTACCTTCTTATAAATTTTACCTTACTTTGAGTCTTTTGAGGTTATAGATCATTTCAGAATGTCTGGAATAGCGATTTAGTGACATTTCCAGCCCTTTTGTCACCTTGAAGTACAACATGCTGAAATAATCAGGCCAATGAATATTTGCATGCTTTGCCCATGTACACGTTGCCCCCCATGTTTACCAAATTAAGGCTCTGCTGCAGTGGGTGTAATATAGACAGTATGATTGCTTTAGTTGGATATGATTATGTATTGATTTATTTGTAGTTTATCTACTAGGGTTTGAACAATAATTGAAGATCAATTTTTTTTGCACTCATAAATTAATCACGTTGAAAAATTGTCGATAATCATAATTATCGTCCGTGAACCAATGAAGCAGGAAGCGAGTCGAGGCTATTTTACTGCCGACTGTGGAGGGGAGTGCCCAGGCAGCAGCGCACAGTTGGCTAAGCGCCACCCGGGGGGTGGGACTTAGGTCGGCCAGAGTGTCCTCGGCTCACTGCGCACAAGCGTTTTGGAGGACATCGTGTGTTTGTCTTTGCTGCTTCCTAGTCAGTAAAATCAGTAGGTGACTACTAAATAAAAAATAAAAAAAAATAAAAAAATCTGATCTGTGTGAACACTGCTTACATTGGGAAGTTGAATATTGATTTTAAACAATATGCTTTTAACTCTACGTCATGGTTTTGTTTTGATAATGTACAGTGGCAAAGCTTGACTGGTTTTCTAACAAACACAAATATTGTTTGTAAAATAAAAAATTTAAGTGCTAGCTCACTGTAAAATTACTGTAGAAAAATTAACTTTTGACTATTAAACATTTTGAAACAGGATTTATTTATTTAAAAAAAAAAAAAAAAAAAAAAACTAGTTTGATCCTCTTAATGGCAGATTCGCCACACAAGTAAAGGAAACAAATGTTTCCAGGTAACGTTGGCAATTTTGGTTATTTATATTAATACATTTGGTGGCACTTGCTTTTATAAAAGTAAACATTCTCGAATTAACATGTTTAAATAAAAAAAAATGTATTTTAGAGAAACTGCACCATTTATTAATATACAAATTACAATAGGTGTATTTTTATACTCGTGTTTGTTCTGGGCACCCACCAGGAATTTAAAAACTCTGCGCATATACAGTTTTTTTTCTTCTAAACTGAGTGACTTAGACTGGCGGTTGTCATGCTGCTCAAGTATAAATTTTATAAATTAAGAATTTTAATTTTATATATTTGGCAGATAATCACGATCATCATGATAATTTGCAGATGATAATCGATAGCTGAAAATGCCATTATTGTCCATCCCTATTATCTGCCAGAAAAGTTGGATTGGAAATCCCATGTTGGACAATTCCAGGGCCAGAAATAAGATCCCCCCTCCCCCTCCCCATCCCCATTCACAGTTGTTTGATCTATTCCTGGTTTTACTATGAGTTTAATAAGACAGACCTGAGCTTGTTACCTTTACCCTGTGGCAAACCAAGCTCATAGTAAAACCTGGAATGGATGAAACTGCTACAGTATGCAACAGGAGTCTTTCCATCCCTGCCGTTCTCTCTACAGCCTTCTGGTTTTGTTCCCAAACTTGGTAGAAGTAGGATCGCTCACAGGAAAAAAAGGATTGCTGCTTCTAATTAGAGCACTCCCGGAGAGGAATTAAAGTCTTTCAGCTTTTAGTTTTAGTGGGAGCACCGCGTTGCAACGAGGAAACTGATTCTCTGGTACTTGAGCAAACTTGTTGCATAGTTGCTGTGTCTCTGTATTTTTGAAAAGCAGCCATGAAGGTGCTGAAACCCTACAGTCCTGCTTCTGCGTGACCCAGCAGATGTTTGAGAGTGCCTGCACTTGCGTTTCGTGGAGATCCTTGGCTCACTCTTGCTGCTGTGAGGCAGATTTTCTAGTCTCTTTCCAATAGTGTTGGTTGACTGTTTGAGCAGTCTGTATTACCGTATGTCTTAAAAACAGTATCTGTTTACTGTAGCAGAATCTACTATGAAAACTTGACATGTAGCCTGCTGCTTTGGGTTTTCTGCCCTTGCTGTATTGTGGATGTTTCCAGTTAGGTATGCTTCAGAAGGTGGGAAGCAGGGCAAGGTGTTCAGCAACTTGGAACTAGACATTTATCTGTCTGCCTTTTTGGGTTGGTTGTGACCTTGCATTTGAGGGTATAACTATAATCTGAGACTTTCAATTTAATTTAGAAAGTTTGTCAGAATGTGCATCATGATGTTTACAGCAGTACATCATTTTATTTTAATTGGATCCAGAAGCACTGGTTGCAACAAAAAAATGAAGGCTATTTAAAAATAAATAAATAAATACACTGAACAAAAATAAATACAACATGCAACAATTTCAAAGATTTTACTGAGTTACAGTTCATATAAGGAAATCAGTCAATTGAAATAAATTCATTAGGCCCTAATCTATGGATTTCACATGACTGGATGATTTGGAATACAGATATGCATCTGTTGGTCACAGATACTTTTTTTTTTTTTTTTTTTTTTTTTTAAGGTAAGTAAAGTAGGGGCGTGGATCAGAACACCAGTCAGTATCTGGTGTGACCACCATTTGCCTCATGCAGCACGAGTTGATCAGGCTGTTGATTGTGGCCTGTGGAATGTTGTCCCACTCCTCTTCAATGGCTGTGCGAAGTTGCTGGATATTGGTGGGAACTGGAAAACGCTGTCATCCGTCGATCCAGAGCATCCCAAACATGCTCAATGGGTGACATGTCTGGTGAGTATGCGGGCCATGGAAGAACTGGGACATTTTCAGCTTCCAGGAATTGTGTACAGATCCTTGCGACATGGGGCCGTGCACTATCATGCCGAAACATGAGGTGATGGCGGCGGATGAATGGCACGACAATGGGCCTCAGGATCTCCTTACGGTATCTCTGTGCATTCACATTGCCATCGATAAAATGCAGTTGTGTTTGTTGTCTGTAGCTTATGCCTGCCCATACCATAACCCCACCATCACCATGGGGCACTCGGTTCACAACGTTGACATCAGCAAACCGCTTGCCCACATGACGCCATACACGCTATCTGCCATCTGCCTGGTACAGTTGAAACCAGGATTCATCCGTGAAGAGCACACTTCTGTAGCATGCCAGTGGCCTGGTGAGGACGACGAGCATGCAGATGAGCTTCCCTGAGACAATTTCTGACAGTTTGTGCAGAAATTCTTCGGTTGTGCAAACCTACAGTTTCATCAGCTGTCTGAGTGGCTGGTCTCGGACGATCCCGCAGGTGAAGAAGCCAGGTGTGGAGGTCCTGGGCTGGCGTGGTTACACATGGTCTGGGGTTGTGAGGCCGGTTGGACATACTGCCTCTAAAACGACGCTGGAGGCGGCTTATGGTAGAGAAACATTCAGTTCTCTGGCAACAGCTCTGGTAGAAATTCCTACAGTCAGCATGCCCATTGCATGCTCCCTCAAAACTTGAGACATCTGTGGCATTGTGTTGTGTGACAAAATTGCACATTTTAGAGTGGCCTTTTATTCTCCCCAGCACAAGGTGCACCTGTGTAGTGATCATGCTGTTTAATCAGCTTCTTGATATGCTACACCTGTCAGGTGGATGGATTATCTTGGCAAAGGAGAAATGCTCACTAACAGGGATGCAAACAAATTTGAGCACAAAATTTGAGAGAAATAAGCATTTTGAGCGTATGGAAAACTTCTGGGATCTTTTATTTCAGCTCATGTAACACAGGACCAACACTTTATATGTTTCAATTTGAGAGAGGTGAAGTACAGAGTTTCCTCTGTAGAGCTGGTAGATATAATATTAATTGAAGTCAGGCATTTCAGTTGAACTCGGACATTATTGTCTTTTCAGACATTATATTGCTTTCCAGTAGGATTGTGCAGATAGCAAACCAGAAAATGCCAAATCAACAATAATGTGTGATTGCATTTTTTCGATGTATATTTGTGCCAAGTGGGTAATGGAAGGCCACGCATTGTAGTAACTTTGCAGCTTTATGGGTTTGTCCACACACACACATTTTGCTCCGATTTCAATTAGCCTCCTTTTACCAACGTTTTGTTCAATATTCCTGTACAAGTATAAAAAGTATGTTTCAGTATTTATACAGAAAGTAATGGAAGAAAGTTTAAGGGTGGATTTTTTTAATTTGATTTAGTGCCTTTCACTGTATTACGATTATAAAATTGTAGTGGCAGTGTTCTGCGATACTGGTTGGGAGTGATGCCAAGCACATAATCGTGATATTCTATCACAATACTTTGGCTCTGATGTCCATTACATGTTAAATGGCTGCCAAATTCCTTTTTTTGCAAGCGTGTGTATTGGTGTTGTAAATCGAACCCTAACAGTGACATTGATTCTCTCTCTCCTCTCTCTCATAATTTAAAACTTGTATAACTTCATGCAGTCAAACTGCAAAATGATATCGTAGAAGTCTGACGGAAGCCATAATAGTACTACAAGGTTTCATGTTAGATTTTATTACTTTTCAACTTATCATTCTTTCATTATGTATACAGGTACTCCAAAGCAGTATAAAATTAAACATTAACATAACATTAATCAGGAGGCTTCATTTGACTTTATGAAGAAAAATTTGTAAATTTTGTAGATCGAGGCAAGACTTTTGGCTATAGCTGTAGTTGCATTGCCGTCTCCAATGCAATTGTCCCAATCCTAACTTTTTTTTTTTTTCACATTCCCTCTCAAAGTTGTTTAACATTTGTTGTGTATGCTGTGCATATGAACAGTAAAGCTTGCAATTATTTATCCTCATACCATGAAATCTAAATAACTTTGCTAAGAAAGCCTGAAGACCCACTTCCCAAGCTCCCCTATAACGCCACATTTCATCACCCCTGACCACTAGTCATTTGAAAGTGGGGTGTGTTTTTTTTTTGTTAGTAAGCACTCTGCACCATCCAGTGCACAACAGTGTATTGCAGCTCACTAGGTAATGCTGGCTCTTGCTTTGATAAAGATGCTTTGGCTGGTCTTGCCTTCATACGGCAGGCAGCTAGAACTAAAGAGCAGTTCCTGAAATCAGGTGAGGCGCCTCAACATAGATTGACAAAAATATAAAATGAAGAAAACAGTACTTGGGCAATTGCAATCACTACAGAGAGATATAGATTGATGTTTTTAAAGGAACATATTCTTTACTATTTCCAATTATTGTGAGTTTCCTAAAAACTAGGTCTGCTTCTGGAACAATTAATTATGTCCATGATGAATGAACACATTTGAACTTTAGGAAACAAAGTAGAATGAAGTCTGTGCACCCAGTTCCATAGAGCCCTGGGTACTTGCTCTGTGTTTTACTGTATTTTTTGCTGTAAAAAAAACTATAACACAGGTCTTCATAATATGTGAACTCGCATAATGTTTACAACAAAAAAAGCCATATTTCTATCGTTTGCTTTTCTCCAGAAATCTTTCTGCCTTATTTATGAGTATGCTGCAACCAAACGGCTGAAGAGAGACGGCATGTATTAAATGCAAATCATTTTCTTGGCAGGCTTCTCCTCCAGGATCAATAATTAGTTTAGGACAACATGTGCGGGAGGCCCAAGCAGGAAAGGCACACAACATTAATCCTCCTCAGAACAAAGAGCCACGTGGCCTGAAGCTGTAGAGTCAGCAACTAAGCATTCCGCGACCGCTACCGTCTGTACCGTTGTGATGAGTCTCTGTACCTGCAGTGGCCCAGTCTCTCCTGTGTTTATTCATTCATCACAGTATATAAATTTAAGACTATAGTATATGGCCGGGGAGTGGTTGAGACGAAATGTATTCCACACGCAGCTTTCTTTCCCGGGTTTAAGAGCAGTGGCAATATGTAGAGATTGGAACAGTTGCTTCCAAATGGTATACTGCAGCAGTTTTGATCAAGAGAACCCTGTAAGAGCGTAAAAATATTAAAAACACTCCAGACTCACATTTTCAGGTCTGTCATTTCTGAACAGCAAACCTTAAATACATGTGAATGATTATTTTAAATGTTGGTTAATGTGTGTTTGAGAAAATAATCCTTGCTCAGCTACATGTGTTCATATCCATATCTATATAGATATATATATATATATATATATATATATGTATATATATATATATATATATATATATATATATATATATATATATATATATATATATATATATATATATATATATATATATATATATATATGTATAGATATATGTATATATATATATATATATATATGTATATATATATAATGTGTTGGTTGTTCCTGTACCCAGACCAGACCTGAACTGCTGCATCTGTGCTTTTGAGAACAGTCAGTGTGATTTATTGCAGTAAGGCTATGGTGCCTGTCATGATTAGTTTGTGCTGACTGTGCTGTTTAAATTGAATCGCACAGTGGAGTCCAGTTCAGCAGGAGTTGGAGCTTCTTGCAGCTGATGGAAATACATAGTAGAGTTTGTATGGCCCACAGCAAACAGTGTTGTTGTGTACTGCAGACCTTGAGATTATTCCCTTGTTCTTGGAAGTTATTTGCTTATCTGCCTGTGCATTGTTATTGGTATGTGCCTGAAACTAGGGTTTTACTTCCCCATTACCTGCATCAAGATTTGCAATTGCAAATTTGCCAAATTTCTGCATCTTCTGAGTATAACCCCAAAAACTCTTTTGAGGTGCTGTGATCTTGCATATTGTACATCCAATCTGAACTAAACATGCAGTTGGAGGTTTACCTTGGATAATAGTTAGCTAACCAGTAATACAATCCCCCAAAATTTAACTTCCTTTAGCTAAAAAGAAACCAACTAAAGCTCTCTTGAATCCCTGAAAAATGTGCCATTACAGCACTCTTTAGCTTGCTTTTAAACCTGACCTCTAATGCGACTTTTTATTAAGACATTCATAAAAATATATTGTAGTATGACATCGTATTCAGATGTCTTCATCTATTACTTACTTCTCTCACAACACCTTTTACTATTATCTATTTATCAATTACAAAAGTGGCTCAAATGATTTTGCAAGCTGAAGTGTCCAGTCCTGCAGAGTAAATATTCCCCACCCCACCTCCCTCCCTTGTCACACACCCAAGGTATTCCAGCCCCACTTCCTGTTCGGGCCCTGTCCTTCATTGTTCTCCTGACGACATTATCAACTAACTGGACTTCCTGATCACAACAAGCCAGCCACATCGCAAACCTAATTAACCCTGAAGCTGAGGACCGCAGAACACAAACCAGGGAGGAGATTTTGGGTGGGGGATAGTCATTCATAGAGTGTTTGCTGCTGCTGCTCCTGTTGTCTTTTAAAATGTATTTAACTACTTTTGAATTGATCAATTGGCAGCAAGTGGCCTAGCATTGTTCACTAACTTAACAATGCCCCATGTACTGTAGGGTTGAGATTTTTAGAAAATAGTTTAAAAACACAAAATAAAAAATGTAATGGCGCTGCATCTGTTTGTTGTACTGCCTGTTTTGCTTTATTTTGTTCATAAAAAAAAAAAACACAAAAAAAACCCCAGGAATTTCAATTTTACCTTAAACTAGCTCACACTTATAGGTTTATATGTTGAAGCAACAAAGTTAATTTTTCTGTTCTTCTTTTTTTTTTTTTTTTTTTGTATTATTTTTTATAACTGTAATCTCTGTTTGTATTGCTAACAACATGGCTGTGTCTAATTTGAAAGTGTTTGTTATATGGCTGCACTGGGTTGGAATTCTCTCTGCAGGGTAACACCAGCATCCAAACCATGACTAGAGATAAACTGTAGCACTACAGGCAGTTCTGTAACTGTTGTTTATTGGGTTGAGGCAGAGTGATCCAGCTAAACAGTACCAACACTGTGTTGAACCCTATGCTTTTCGAATGTGTTGTAAATATGCCTACAAGTGTACGTTTTTAAAAACATTTCAGAGCTGAATTCCCAGTTCGGCAGGCTTCTTGCAGCCTGTAGCCGCTGTTCTCTCTCCACTGTCCGCCTGGATGGCAGGTGGAGTGCTAGCAGGCAGGTGTATTGTACCCTGTAATTGCCAATTAGGGTTTCTGCTAAGAAAAACTACTGCCTGTCACTGTTACTGGTTGTTTTATCAGCCACAACTCAAAACATCATTGTCATTTGTGTGACACTTTGATTTCCATTCTGAAATCGACACCCAGATTATGTAGTTATGGAGATTAAATAGACCTATGTGAAAAAGTAAACAAAACAAAAGCAGTAATTCCTTTCACTTGGCAGCCTTTTTTTAATTTAAGCATAAAATGAAAAATATTTTAGGACAATTTGTTTTAAAAAGTTGCTGAAATATTTCTTTTTACACTCATATTGTAATTTTAGAAACATATTTGTCACAGTAGTACATGGCGTAACTGAAAACTACAGGTATAATATCAACATGAATTAAAGCATTTTGTACGGAAAAGATAGGAGGGTGGGCAAACTTGCATACGCTCAGACTGACATATCTAGACTAAAGAGAACACAATACAGAAATAAACCCCACTTTATGCTTTCATTTCAACAAAAACACAATGCACAGTCAATCAGAATCATGGATTAAAACTAATCCCACCCCACCCCCCCGCCAGGAGGAACGAAAGGATAGGGCATGGATTGAATCGGCCTATCGGTGACTATCTTTGTTGTCAAAAGTATGCGCTAAGGCAGAATCTGCCGAAATCACTCCCTCATTCAATACCCTTTGTCTTTTTAAAGGGCATTAGTCTAGATGCACATTCGAGGCACACTCATTCACTCGTGTGGTCAGTGTTGATAACTGCCCATCACAGACCTTTTGCTGCTAGTCAAACTAACGTCTGGCTTCAGTCTCTGACCATCAGCTAGCTTTTGAAACTTTCTCTGACTGCTCTTTAACAGTTAATGCAGTTAGACAGAAAACTGCACAGCATTATTTGCTTTAGCATAGTATTTAGCTGGTTGTTCAGGCACCTGTTCTGAGCTGCTGCCTTAGCTAAACGTGACTTTTTAGTGTTTTGCAATTTTTTTTAGTACGCTGGCAGGCACTAATGCTAGTGGTTGTACAGTATAATAAAGTTGCATTTGAATTGCATGTGTCATACTCCGCAGTACATGCATTGCTCTATCGAATGACTGTCCCAGATAGTGCAAACACTCAAAGCAAGTCAACTGACTTGACTTGATTTCTCATAGTTTTACCACTTTGGGAGCAGAATAAATGCAGGGACTGTCTCTGCCGAATTCTGGTTCCTCTGTTTGGATTTGGAATTGGGGTGTTACTGTAGTTTCCCTGTTATTGCATCGGTATTGCACCAATCTGTATTCTAGTTGTGAAGACAGTGCACATTACCCAAGAGATGGTTTATGTTTGGGAAGTAATGACGGGCAGGAATTCAAAGGGGCACTTTTAGTTAGCAGCAGTATAGTTATGTTTGGCTACTAATTAAATCTGCTAGTGCTGAATGTTCAGTATTTTCTCTATTCCTAAGCAACAAAGTGGCACTAAGCTGGTTTTATAGAGCTAGTGACTGTGTGCTTATGGATATTGTAGAGTCATTCTCTTTGAGTTTTAAGAACAAATCCTCTGTACTGTATTTTCCACCAAGATACAGCAAACCTCCAACTGCAATAATGGTAAATACCATTTAAAATTCAGTAGTTGACAGTTCTGATATTTCTTTAGTAGCATTTGGTACCTTGGCTTTACTGTGGCCCTACAATTTCATAACTATCCAGAAATTGTATTCTACCTTGTCTGTTGGGAAGAGTAGTGGGGAAGCTTGTAAGATTACTGTATTGTAAGATTACCCCAAATAGGAACGTTTTTGTCTGTAGCCAATTTTACACGTGGTAAATGAGTGACCAGATGGCACTGTTGTATGAAGACTATCAGTCTCCCTAGCAATAGAAATCACCATTAGGGAGATTTTCAGTGCTGATGTAATGTTTGTCAGGAGCATGGGTAGACACGCCCATCTTTAGGAGGGAGGCGAAGTCTGTGAGATTTTCGCCAGCAGCACACACAGCAGAGGGGGGTGGGGTCTGAATCACCAAATACCAGCAGTCAAGCGGACAGACAGATATGGAGCTGGTAACCAGGAGCCTGGCAGCGCACACAATAGCCAATCTAATGCCTTTTTAAAAAAAAAAAAAAATTACGGTTTAGAATTCTCAAGCCAGGATGAGGGCACACGCCCCAAGGTGTATTTGCACATAAGTAGAGCATGCACACTCTATTTGTATAGAGACTCATTTCTTTTTAAATGGGTAGAGATATTTAGGGTACATATACTGTACAGTGTACTTTATCTCCTAAGCACCTGCTTTCGGATGCGTGGATCTCTTGCTGTTGTACTGAAACCATAACAGCTAAAACTTAACTAACTCAAGTAAAATGTTGTTACCAACAGCTTTTTAGGAATGTGGAGGGTAACTCTACTTTTTAAAAATGTTTTTCAATATGATTGCACTCTAAACTTTGTGTGTGCCTGCTGTTTTCTATATTTAACCAATTTTTTTTAAAATAGCTGATTTATCTTATTCTTTAATTAGTACAAATGTGTGATTGATATGCAAAAGTTAACCTTTTATGCTGCTAACTATATACTGTGAATTCCCACACAATGCAGTCATATGTATAGTATAGCTAATATATTTTGATCAATGCTTATTTTCTGTACACTACATGTAGAGCCGCGCTTTGGCCAGGGGTAGCACTTTGCTGCTCAAGCGTGGAGCAAATGGTAATCGGTAACCAAACATTAATTATACAGCTGCTAACTTAAAAGGCTGGGGGTTGAAGATAAAATGCTAATGTACTAAGTGGAGAAAGGTGCTATTCTGTCCTGTTAGAGGACATTGATGCCCCGCAGTACTGTACTGCAAATCCGCACTGTAGCTGCTGTCTGAAGACAA
Source organism: Polyodon spathula (assembly GCF_017654505.1). Classification (NCBI taxonomy): domain Eukaryota; kingdom Metazoa; phylum Chordata; class Actinopteri; order Acipenseriformes; family Polyodontidae; genus Polyodon; species Polyodon spathula. The sequence goes on along the minus strand of NC_054537.1, from coordinate 30,659,681 downwards.
GTGTTGGCCAGTTTTGTATTTTATGTGCAAGTAGACAGGTGGATCCCTGCTTGTAACCATTTGTCATTTTAGAATCTGTTTTCCCCAGGATAGCCCAGCTGAGAATTCTACATCTTTATTGTGTTTGCATGCGGCTTCTGCTGCTTACCCACCAATACATCTTTATGTTGTGGTTAGGGTACCCTTTGTTAAAGATCACACAGGAACAAAGGGCCATCCTGCCCACAGCTGTGCCTTTTACTATTGTTATCCTCTTCATTATAGACTAGGGCTGTGTCCGAAGGTTTGTTCGCTAGCTAGGGATTCCAAGATTGTTTTAAACCTTCGAGGGTTCGTCAGATGGGTTCACACACTTTTTTCCTGTTAACAGAAACTGTACTATAAATACTATAAAATCACATATTAAATGTCACTCAGATGCAAAATTCGATCTTTTGATTTGTATAGTGCATATTCCATAAAAACAACAAAAAAAACAACTTATTATTAAAATCCACTACCAAATGGTTATACATTACGTACAACTGGATCTGGGTATAGTATCCAAAGCAGTGACATCGTACCTCTAGAGGCTGTATTTCTTCAGTAAAATATGTACTGAATATCTAGTGTACAAAACAGTTCGTGTTAACCAGAAGCAAATTTCTTTATTCACCATCTCTACAGCAAAACACTTTTTTTTTTTTTTTTTTTTTTTTTTAAACTGAATGCAAACTGTGCAAGCGACTCATATCATGGAGGCATAACCAATCTGTGGGGTCATGTGACAAGCCTAAGTTCATGTTACTAGTATTAATGTTTTTTGTAGTAGTAAAATGTGACTATTGGAATGGTGACTGTTAAAGCTTGGTGCTGGTGCAATGCAAGCTTACTGTGTAAATCGCAAGCAGGATCAGTTATGTGTAAATAAACTTCCTATTTTTATTTTTAAATTATAAAGACGTGATTACTGTTCTATATAACATTTTTAAACTACATGTGAAATTTTTTATTGCATTTGTATGGATTACCTATAAAATAGGATTCTCAATGAAATATAAACACGTCACCAATAAGCTATGTAAATGAGTACCATCGAAGGTTCAAACCTTCCTTCGGTAATGTGTTCCGAACCTTCGAAGGTCAGAATGTACCCTTCGTTGCAGCCCTATCATAGACTGCTTTTAACTTTAATTCGAACTCTGCGTTGTCTGGGAGGGCTTTTGTACTGTGCTATGTTGGTGTTTTTATTTGGGCACTACTAGCCAGAAGTGGTGGTGTGTGTGTTTTTTTTTTTTTTTTTTTTTTTTTTTTTTTTAAATAATATAAATCAAGTGTTTAGTAGTGGGTCATTACTCTGATACTTGCTGGTTTCCTGGTTATTCCAAAGAGACCCAGGATTAATAGCCATGTGCTCATTGCATCTCTCCCTTGTACTCTGCTACATGGTTAATCTGCATCAGGAATGAGCACAAGGCAGGCAGACCGGATGGCTTTGTGGACTGGTTAGATGCTTTAACCCTTTCGGTTCACAATCTCTCCAATATGAGTTACTGTACTAAACTGATCTTTGATACACAAGTCGATAATGCCCCTTCCATAATTTTTGTGGACATTGTAAAGGACTCCAGTGTTATCATGCGTCCCTCAGTTAGTCTTGTGGTACGTACTGTATGGTAGGAATGTGACCAAGCAGTGGTAAGAAAATTGAGTAGGTAGAAACTGGTAAATGGGAAGAAAATGACCTGAGTTCTTCCAGAGCTTAAAAAGCCCAGTTAAAATAACGTTTACAAGCGGATAATGATAGACAAGCTTATTTCATGAGCTCTTTCCTTTCTCTTTCTTGTACAAAAATGTTTTTTTTTTTTTTTTTTTTTTTTTGCTTTTTCTAGCACTGCCAGGGATTTCTCTCCAGGATCCAGATGGAATCAAAGTATTAGCTAATAATTAGCAAGAATAAAGGGCTGCTGATCTGTGTCAAGCCATTCTACACAAAGCTTGATGAGAATCCATCATGAGGACTTTCTTTCAATTATTTTTTTTTTTTTTTAGGGTTGGAAGTTGACATCTGTTTTTACCAGGACCTTATTGCAGATCAAGCTGGGGCTCCTGCAATCCATTGCAGAGAATGTAATTCACGTCAAAATCGAGCTTGCTAAGAAATAACGACAGCAGTCAAGTCTTTTACAGCACAAAGATGTGGATTAGCTGCTCAGTAGTAGTCCTGTTTGAACGCTGTGGCATAAGCAGCTGTTATACTGGGGTTTGGGGGGGGGTTGCTCTATAATCTCTCCCCCCCCCCAGAATTTTTATTGTATTCCCTGTAACATTAGGGCAGGGTGGGTCACATATCCAGCTGCAATGAAGTCTGTGATTCAATTTGTGTAATTGCAACATGCCACACTTGGTGTTTTGCTTTGCCTAACAGGAGCAGAATTTTGTCTTAAACTATTTCTATGGTTCTGGAACTTAACAAACCTTGTGTGTTGCCCATGTAAACTAAACTGTTGGATTTTTGTTCCTGGTTTGGAGGAATAAAACGAGGGGTGTCTTTGCTGCCTGTTTTACAGTGAGCACTACTTCACTATATAAGAAAAGTCTTGCCATGAGTTTGTTGACACTGTTTTCAGGTTTAGAGAATTTACCTTTTCAAGGCTTTTTTTGGTTGGTGTTCAGTCCAGGTCAAGGGAACCTTGCTGCCTGTACTTTTCAATTCCAGCACAAACCTTGGTTTCCCCAAGTTTTCCTTGGTGATTAAGGAGAAGTACATTACAATCTTGGCATTTCAAATCTATCTATATCAAACCACAATGTTTATTGGGATTGCCATTGAAATTTTTACCTTCTCTACTGTTAAAATAAAAAGGGGGAGGTGGCAGTGGAAACTAAAGTCAGTCCTAGCTGAAAATTAATGACAAACGAATGTAAATGAGACTGGGGAGATGGTGAAAGACTTTGTCCTGACCATAGCCATTACTGTAACTGGTTGATTAAACTTAATTTCCTTTGTAGTATTAAAGCGGCCTCAATCAAGTCATTACATCTTTTAGTATAGCTCGTTACACTTTGACGACAGGAAAATCTTGTTGGAACTGCTCCATGAAAGATTCAAGGACATATACCAATTTAACAATACGTTTAACATGACAAAGTCACATGCCTTGCATGGCTCTCTGAAATGGTACCATTACAGGCTATGATAACTAGCCAAACGGTTTTTAAAAAAAATATTATTGATCACTTATCTTAACTGAAATGCGATATTTGAAAGCACTCCAGAAATCTATACTCTGGTCTCCTCAGGCTATGGCTAATAATGAATTTGCTGTTGTGGAAAAGGGGAAGATGTGCCCTACCTACAGCAATTAACTGGGTCCAAGCAGTTTTTTTTTTTTTTTTTTTTTTTTAAATCAATTGAAACTTTATCGATACGTAAGAACCCACCGCCATTCTAGGGAGAAAAGTCTCTGCGTAAGTAATGACTGTGTGCAGTATTATTTGGTGATGGCTTAGGGTGTTAACATGCAATTCCACTACTGATTTTTAAATCAACAAAATAGGCCTGAAGGCGTCTACAGTACTGTAATGATAGTTCCTTCAAGTTTGATATTTCTAAATGCTTGTTTCTAGCCAAAGTTACTGTGGGAGATGCTGGTGGTCTGCAGTAAGCCAGCCTGTTCTGTAAAGATGTTTGTTAGTAGGAGTGTGATGGGGGGTGCAATGGGTCGGAGCTGTGGTCGATCCTCCCGATCGCTGGTGGCGTTGCACAAAATGGGACGAGACCGGCGGAAAGGCAAAGGTCGAACCGTCCGGGAATTCCAGAAAGATCGCTTGCTCCGTCCGAACGCGGAAGTCCGCGGCCGCCGCGCCACGTACCCCAGTCAGAGTTACTATGTACGCCGATTGGGTACAGTGGCGACCGGGGCCGAGGCTAAGGGCGGGGTCGAACAGTATTTAAAGGACGGTACGATCTGAGCTCACTTGCTCTGTCCTGGGGAACAGCGAAGGAGACGTGCTGTTGGATTAACGTATGTAAAAAGTGTGTTGTGTTTACAGAGACTGGAGATGGTGATTCTGCGTATTTTCCGGAAGAATGACCGGGAATTCGGCACTAAACCCTACCCAGGACCGGGAGCCCCCTAAAGGCCCGCGCAGGAGCGCTAGTGAAACACTGTATTTAAAACTTATATTTTACTTGGTTAGTTGTACCTTTTTATTTTCTCCTCCTCCTTTATCATTGTTGATATTGGTGGGGGAATTTATTTTGACTATTTTTATTTCATTACTTTTGTTCTATTTTTTGATTGGAATACTGGTCGGTGGCCATCTACGGCCAGCTAAATAAAAACCCTGCTGCGGGGAAAAACTATACAAGCCTCCAGTGTACTTTTTGCTGGTCCCATCATCACCACCATTTGACTCGGCCCACTAACCTCCCACAGGGTGAAATTATTTTTAGTCTATCGTTGAATCGTGAAACTTCTTTTAGTGGGGACCAAGTATATTATACTTCCTGTTTCGATACAACCAATATTCAGTAAAGGAAAGGGCAATGTGTACCACAGGTGCCTGATGCCAAACAAACAAAAGATTGTTGAACAATTCTATGGCAGATACATTTATTTGACTTTTGAGATTGTGTAAAATATGTCAATAGGAGGTGTGACGTGTGACAAACAATATTGCCTTAAAAAGAGAAAAAATCCTCCTGTAAGGGGTTTAAAGCTGAAGTAACTTTGTTAACAAACAAGGCCAAGGACACAGGAGTGTGCTCCTGGGACTCGGAGCATGGCAGAGCCTCATCACTGCTGCCACTGCTGCCGAGTTGTATTGCAGAGAAGGATGAAGAAGCCCTTTATATTAACCTGCTTCCATCTGAGATTCCCAGGAACTGAACAGCTGTATCCTGCACTCCATCACTGGCGAAGATCTAGAGAGCGTGCTGTGTCCAGAGTACATTGTAGTGTAGCGCTGCAATTTGCACAGGTGGTTTGCATGTTTCTGGATGGCACCAGCACAAAGTGTAAATATCTTGCACATTCTAGTGTCATTTATGGGGTGAAGCGATTCTTTTCTAGCAGTGGAATTGGATTGCCACGTTGACTCCTCGGCAGTCAGTCATGTATGTACCTTTACCACTAAGCGTCACTAGCCAGTACTATAAGGTGAAATAACTCGTGAAATGTAGTTTTATTCTTGGTAAGCATTATGTTCATTTTGATCACCATTAATTTTATTATGTGATGCTCAACATTGCTCTCGTATATAATATTAAGTGCACATTTTTAAAGTTGTATTTAAAGGCTTCCTTGAATAGTTTTGCTTCTTGCTTTTGAACAGTAAACAAAAAAATAAATCGGTGTGTTGATTTGTTGTTGGTTTATTACATGTGTGATACTGAGTGCACCTCAAGGGAACAATAAAAAACAAAACAAGCAAAGACCAGAAATATCTCTGGTAAGAATAAGTGGGCCGGTGATATTGCTGATGTGAGCAAGAGGTAAGAAAACTGAAAGGTATTTGAGGTGTAGTTTAGTGTTGTGTAAATTCCAATGTAAAATGCCACTGAACGCTCTGGAATTCAGTTTAAGTCCTGGTAACAGTATTATGCAACCACTGAGCAAAGTTTTGCTTTTCAAATACAGTAGGATCACATTTACCTGTGACTTTGTTTTAATTGCTGCAGTTTGCATGAACCCCTGGGCATGGGCATTAGTATGACAACCACCTGCTAGCAGTCCAGTTTCCTCTAGTGGTTCTGCTCAAGAGGACTGGATTTGTTTCTGTTTTTCCTCACAAGAAATCGTCGGGTGTAATACCACTGTGTCACCATGGCCCTACACGTCTGTTTTTAAAAACAAAAATTGAGAAGCACGAGTTGCTTTTTGTTTTATTTTGCTGTTTACTTCACAGCACAGACTAAATTAATCCCTTGGTTTATTCCATGCCTCTGTGTGGGCTGAGCTTGATTTAAGGATGACTTATGTCCTCTCCATAGATTTATAATTATCCAGGACTTAATCAGCTAAACTGATACAGTGTTTTATAATATTTTGAAGGGGGCTACACTTGATGCTTTACCTACTGATGCATTAACATTACTTGCAGAATCTCTTATTTTAAAGCATTAGTAGTGTAACCCTCTTCACAGTAATAGTAAAATATTTCCAGCCTTGATGAGTTCTTGTGTGTATTTCCCAGTCTTTGCTCTGAATTCCGTTTCCATGACGAGGAAGAGCAGATTGGAGTCACGTGGAAGGAATGTTTCTTCCCCATTAATTGCTGTTTGTGTGAGTGTGTGCTGTGACAGTCTATAAGGCTGGAAAGGCGTGAAGAGCAAACGAAACCATGACCATGTATTTGGTTATAATATCTTGCAGTCCAATCGTTAGGAGCATGGGTTTTGCTGTATAGCTGCTTTTCTGATCGTTGAGCTTCTATCTGGTTTTAGTGTTGTGTGCTGTAGAGACATTTATACCCCACCTTGGATTTTCATTGGAGACTGAACTTCTCTGTCTTTAAAGCTGGTTTTGAGGGTACACACACATTCCATTCAGCGAGGTCCATGGGTGGTTGTGTACACTCCTGCGGTTAAATATGACCACAGAAGCACCTTCTTTTGCTTTTTAAAGCATCCCACAAGTATTGCTTGTGCAGGCAGCAGCTGAGTGAGTGTCATTCAGATGGTCCAGGAGCAAACGGCTGCTGCTGAGAGTTTTGGTTGGGGTGGAGATTTATAATAGAAAACTTAGTTGCCGGGGTTTCCTGAGCTGCCACTGTTCTGAGTGAGCTCCGGAACAGCATCCCTCTATTTTTAGTGAGAGCTTCGCTGAGCCAAGCAGAAGAACACTGTGCAGGCGGCAGGGCTGGCTGCTCTCTCAGACATCAAAGTACTTCAGGAAATCAAGACTGAGATTTACTGTCCTGGTACTGGTGGCACGTCCTCCAACTCCTACTTTTTATTTTGATCTATAAAGGTCTGGCCTTAAAAACCGAAAGAATATTTAACAGTACAAAGTGTGTTCAGGAAATAAAAAATAAAAAAACTAAATCATCAAAAAATGCTAGAGTTTCAGAGCAGTAGTACTCCACTCTGGCCCTCGAGATCCATTCCAGTCCTGGGGTGCATTCAATAAGCAGAGCGCTCTCTCGTGGTGATCCGTAATATATGGTTGCATTATTTGAACAGTCTGTTAGGAGCAAGCAGTTTTACAATAGAGGGCAAAAAATCGCTCTGTATTTAAAGCAGTTGCTTTTAGTAAGTTCTGCAATTTTTGTGTTTTTTTTTTTTTAAATGTAATTTATTACTACTGTATTTTTGTAATAGTTAGATTTGTCAACTTGTAAACAGTCCACGTTTCCCTTTTGTAGTTCAGTTGTTACTTTTTTAAATCAATATTACTTATTGGTCATACAAATCCATATTTTGAAAATATCCATTTGCAGCCACAACACTGATAATGCAAGTTGGCCATTTTAGACCTCCAACGAGGCAGCTCTGAGCTTGACTTGCTACTGTTATGATGTATAATATTGTATATGTGTGTGCAGATGGACGAAGTAGCTGGCAGGGATGGGGTTAAATCCATTCCCAGAAAAGCCTGTGGGAATGTGGCTGGGGTCTTAATAAAGTAGTTGTTTAATGGGTAATTTAAGGCTCCAGCCACAGTATAAAAGACCCACGTTGGGCTCAAAGGAGAGAAGAGTTGAGAGTGAAGGATAGTAAGAGCGAATGCTACCAAGCCAGCGAACAATGGTACTCTGTGTTATAAATTAATAAAAGACGAGGGCAGCCGCGCCTTTTTGCCCCATACCATCCTGTGTGTTCCATTTTCTGGTCTGACGCCACCACTGCAGCCCTCGCTGTGACGGCCCTTATTTGAATTATGCAAACTCAATAAAAGGCCGGTACTGTGTTTTATCTTCTCGAATGGCTAATGAAGGGTTCTCCGTGTTTACTGAAGTCCACAGAGATCCAACGAGGAAGGTGTGCGCAGAGGTATATAAAATGTAAAATAGTTCCCTCTCCCGATCATGGGTTAGTATTTCAGACCTCTCACTCACTAACTATAGGAGTGGAAATGGTTGCTTTTATTGAAGGTGCACAGCAGGGTTGTATTGGTATGGACCTGGTACAGTAAAACTAGCTTTGGAAACACTCCAGCTTCCATCTGCTTTGACGTGTGTTTTTTTGTTTTTTTTGTTAATTTTAGTTTTTTTAATTCTGCTCTGCTGTAAGTCTCTAATTTCTTAGGGGACCAGGCTGGAGTAGATCACTGAGCTGACTGTTTGTCTACCCGTATTCCCTGGCACACAGAGAAGTTAACAGTATGAGGTATCAGTTTCCTGTAGCCCCTGGTAACAAGTTTTGAATTTCAGGTTTTCTTTCTTTTTTTTTTTTTTTCTTGTTTGAGCAGAGCAGCTTAAATTGTCAGCTGTTTGGGGAGAGAAGTTTCCATTGTTGTCTTGGAGGTGGCTGTCTGGATGAAGTGTTTTAATAGGATGTGCAAGACTTGCTTGAAATCCGTGGAAAAGAATTGAATTCCAGATGAGAAGAAAGTGGAAGGTGACACCTGGCTGAACACCTGAGTGAAACCATAGGAGGCATTTTTAAGGTCAAAAGATTTGAAGGTTTCAAATCCATTTTCCTACCCTTAAGCTTCAGTACCAATTTCTGTGTAGACAGACTTAATTTTGAATTCTGGCACTCTGTCTCCTGAAGGCACAGTATTAAAGGGAAATACCCTTTCCTGCGTTGGTTAGTGTTCCGATTAGAACCTAATGCGATCTAATTTGGAACAGGACTCAAGACTGCCACTAGGTGCTACAGGTGTGTGAATGGGCCGCAGGTCCACATTCACCACATGTTATAAGAAAGCAAAAAGGAACGTGCTACAAACTATATTATGAATAACAAAACTGTAGGTAATGTTAAATATCTGTATGACAAACTTTCTAGCAGTAAGGCTGATCGCCTCTTTTTTAATATTTACAGTTGCCTAAGAGAAAAAAGGCTGCCATAGTGACCAAAACAGTCACTACTTGGAGCGAATTTGACTTCTGTTTCCATTTGTATCAGTCCAGCACTTTTCATAAACGCTACAGTAAATTGATTTAAAAGTAAAAGGAAGAAAACGTTGCGGTCAGCGACACACTGTACAAGTATTGGTTTTGACTTTGAGGAAAGCTCAGATTGTCTGGCCTTGCTTTGACATTGAGGTGCCATGCCTGTTTTGCTTACTGTAACGAAAAAAAGATGTGCATCTGTTGTGTGTTCTTGATGTGGAAATCTCAGGGGTGATGCACTCTGCTGTTGCTGTATACTGTACAGACAATAACTAAGGCATTTAATTACAGTAAAGAAACCTCCTCTACTGTAAGTACAAGGATTGTCGTGCATATTTACGTTGTATATCTAGGATTTATGCCCTCGACAATTACCATTAAAGAAAATACCCACTGTAGCTCATAAAGTAATTGTTAACCACAATAAACACAATACCTCAATAAAAACTAGCGATTGTGGCTTAATTATCCCTAGATTCATTATGAAAAGATTAACAGTTAATATGTATGTTTTAAGTATTTCTGATCATAGATGTGTATTTGTTATACGACAAAAAGAAACCTAACAATCCAAATTATTACATTTATTCATATTCTCAAAGGAACAAGAATAAAGGTTAGGCTTCATTGTTAAAAACATATGTATAAAGAAGAAACAAAATAAAGCATTCAAGGAAAAGTAATGTGGTGTTAAATGTTCATAATTTATCCTTGATGTGCTCTCCTGGTCATAGTTTTGCATTAGTGAAGCAGTCTTAATAGTTCATCGCGCATTGTTCGGTTCAGTCATACATTACATATACATGCGCTAGCTTCCAAATGGCTAAGTACGCATGTACAATGTTCAGCATCTAGTTGAATAGACGCACATTACGTATTGTGACGATTTCAATAGCATGGCTTCAGTTCAGTTACTTGTAAACACACAATATAGGTTTCATACTTTATTCTGTTGGTGCGATGTTTAAAACAAAGTCATCTTCACACCATCATCCTCTCTGTGGAAGTTAGTTGTGCGCAGTGCTGTATCTCTGAAGTCTGTAGGCAAAAGCTTTCGTTGTTCCGGAGGGAGCCCGTCTCTTTGAAGATTACATCATAGCCTCTTCGTTTAAGAACTTCAGAGTTTTAGTTAAGTGATGAGATGTTTTGAAGCAAGAGCGAATCCAGCGAGCAAGAACGAAAATCCTTGTTTTGAGTTTAAATAACACGACGTATAGGCATTCCCTTGTACTGTAAACAAGTCCTTGTTGGCCCTTCCATTGGTTCACAGTATTTGATAGACAGTGCGTGTCACACAAAAAGGGTGTGTCCGAAATGGAATGTATCCACCTATTTCGTTATCAAAGGATTTAACATTTATCATTTAAACTTCCTATTCAATATAACTTTAGTCACATTCATTGGACAAACATATATACAAATTTCAGTTTCATTCTATGTACAAAATTACGATTACAAGCATATAAAACACATCCTAATACAATTAAAGGATAATATTCAAAAGTAGTTATTAGTTTATAATATTCATTTAAAGCACAATAAACCCTTCAGGTTTATTGGGAAACCAACTTAATAATTATTAAACTTGTGTCTACAAGTTATGTCATTAAAAATGATTCTTATAGCATTTTAACTAACTTTTAACACAATGGTACAACTGCGCTTTAGCTTGGTTTTAAGTTTTATGACATGTTAGGAGACTAGACAATCGAATAGCATTTTGGAAGACGAGCTTCAAAGAGTTAACAGTTTGTGGCCTGTGCCTTGGTATAATCAGCAAGCTTTGAAGTAGATCTGGTTAAGAATATTCTGGAATCCAGTGTTAACAGCCCAATCTCCACAGCATGTCACACAGACAAGAGCCTGGATTAAATGTCTGGGAAATGCTTATATTAAAATGAATTTAACCATGAATTTCCTTGATTGGATGTACATTACTTACCTGAACCCTGGAACGAAGCAGTTGTAAGAATGCAACTGAATTCTTAAAAATATATAGCAACTGCATGCTTTCAACAGTTTGTACTCCTATTTTAAGGGAAAACTGGATCATTTTTGCAGAGATCTAAGCTATGGGAAAGGCTGCTCTTGCTGCTGAAGTGTTGTCCTATCTGTTTTTGTGCCCTGTTGAAGTGAAAGCCACTTTGAAAACGTCTGCACACACAAAGATTACGGGATGCTAATTTGTTTGCACAGTGCTGTTGGCTGCTGCACAATCCTCTAAAACAGCTTGCTCCAACAGTGGCTGTTAGCAAGCTAGGCAGATTCTAGGGAACACTTGCTGAACTATGTGCTGCAGATCAATGGTGAGAATATGACTAATTGAAGAAGACACCAGCTCCTTGATAGGATTTGGTGTCTTCACCACAGTACACAATGTGGTAAATGATAATCTATGTTGAAAATGATCGTATGTACCAAATCCTCTTGCACAGAGTTTTTTTTTTTTTCAATTTTCTGCCGTGATGCACAGCCTGATCTTGTGGACTTACTACATTGCTACATTGAACTTTTTAGCAAGGAATGGATGCAGTGTTGATGCAGTTCACCCAGAATGGAGAATGCTTAAAACACCAGTCAAAGGTCAGTTTATGGATAAATCCTACATTGGTTTGTGGGAGGTCATGCTAACAAAATAACCCTTTTGGATAGATTTTTAAAATCTTAGTGGAAAGCTGGCAATATCAGCTGCCCAACGTGAACATGGATTTTCTGCACAAAATAGAATTAAGTTCAAGCTACGCAACTCTCTTAGTGTGGCACGTGTTGAAGATCTTGTGAGAATCAGTGCAGAGGGCCCTTCCCTTGACAAGTTTGATCCAGAGCCTTGTGTTAAGGGTTGGCTTTCCTCAGGTAAATGGACACTACGACCAAGTTACACATCCTGGTCAAGTGATATAGACATTTTAGCTGTTGGTGACACTTTGAGTAATAAAGATTTGATAGTTATATATAGTTCTACAAAACTAGTAAAAGATGTTCTTGGTGTTATTTATACCCACATTTTTAAAAATTATAAATGGTTCACTTTCCTCTGGCATAGTTCCCTCAGCACTTAAGGTAGCTCAATAACTAGTCCAATCTCCAACCCACCATTCTTCGATAAGGTTCTAGAGCGTTGTTGCAGTTAAGTTACAAAAATTCCTGTATCTTATTTCGGTATCTGATACAGAGAGATTAATGGATGCCTTTGTTTCATCTAAAATTGATTATGATGATGCACTTTTTTCTGTTGTCCGTAAACGTGTGGTATCCCGCTTGCAGTTTGTTCAGAATACCGTCGCTAGAATTCTGACTAAAACCAGGAAAAGTGAACATATTACCCGTTTTGTCCTTTTTACACTGGCTCCCTGTGCAGTATAGAATTGATTTAAAGATTTTGCTGTTAACTTACAAGGCCTTGAATGGATTAGCACCTAATTATTTGCAGGATTTACTGACCCTGTATCTTCCAAACCACACTCTGAGATCGCAGGATGCAGGGCTGCTGGTTATTCCTAGGGTCAGCAAAAGCAACACGGGAGGTAGGGCTTTTTCTTGTACAGCTCCAAAATTATGGAATGCTCTGCCTTCATTTGTCAGGAAAGCTGGGACCGTTACCGTTTAATTCAAGACTAAAAAAGCACTTTTATGAAATGGCTTTCTTAGTGATTTCAAATTGCTGATTTTGTATTGTGTATACTTTTATTTAAATGGTCTGATTATGGCAGCTGCATGTGTGACATACTATACAAATGTGTTGTGGTTTTGTTTTTTTTTTGTTTTTTTTGCTATGTCATAATTTTGTATAAGAAGCGCTATAGAAATGCAATAAGTAAATAAACTTTGTTGAGAGGTGTGTGCAGCAGACTCTGATGGGTTAACCTGGGCTGGAACATTGTTGGCACAGCTCCACTCTTCTTTGGAGGGCTGCAAAGACAATCTGAATCTTCTCCTTGTTTAGCAAAAAAGAGAAGCTGAACCATGAGCCATTGCGGCTTCCCAGATCACATGCTGGATAAGAGACAGACTTTGTTTTTAAAAAAAAAAAAAAAAAAAAAAGATAAAATGGAATGCAAAGTGCATTTGGCGCAGTCCACGGGCTGCGTATGAAGTAGCTGCACAGCATCCCCACAACTTTGGAAGCAGGACGGATTGTATTGACAGTTAACGGCAGCTCATTGTTTTATAAAGAGTACCTGATTCCAGATATTAAAAGCCATCTGTTGCCTTGGCATTGATTTTTAAAAATCGAAATAATGTGCTTTCTTCCGAAGTTCTGGTCTGTGAACTTCTCTAGGATTAGTGTCTTGAACTACAGCTAGTAATGGAAGAATGACACACATTTAAGCATTAAATATACACATGCTTAGGCTATGCCATCTATTTTATTGTTGACCAGTTCATTCACCTGTACAACACCTTTTTGAAACCATATACTAAATATGTGTAAGTACATACCCTTTCAAATGATGCTATGAGTGACTTTGAATGCTTTTCTCCTGTGGTGCATAAATTATTTATTGTTTAAAATGTTTGTCATGTGCATTACTGTTGAGAAGAATGATGAAAATTGCCAGATGGATTCAAGTGACAACATTTTGCCATACGGCTTAATCAAAACATTACCTGTAGTCACCTACTGTATGGCTCCTTTCAATATATATATATATAATTTTTGATCAAATGTTTATTGGGGAGAATACAAAAACATATAATTTTAAATACGATGCAATAATTCGATTAAAGTTTTACATTTTCATCCCCCTCCTGCTCACTAATTGTATTTAATGCATAGAAAAAAATACAGTAAATAACTTGTAACAAATTTACCACTCTGTAAGCAGATTTAGGCAAGAAGTTCCCTACATTCTCTATATCCTCCAATATGTCTGTTGTTCAGGTCACTACCATGAAAAAGGAAGTCACCATGACTGCAGTCTCTATGTGGAGTAACCTGAAGACAATTTTAATCAAAATCAGATGAGTGGTTCCTTGGAGACTTTCATTAGCCTGTTTAATCACAAGCCGGAAGTCCATGCACGTTGACCTAGATTGTGATAAACTTCAAGAATCTGTGGTAAATGTTTTTATTATAGTAACTATTTTATTTTTGTGCCAAATCGATGATTTAATATCGTTTTAATTCAAGCAGAGTGAGTGAAGTCGACCTTTATGCTTTAAAAAAAAAAAAAAAAAAAAAAACTTTTTATGCCATTGAGAAACCCCTTTATTATTCAACATGCAACAAAACCATGGTTACCAACGCTGTAATAGAAAAACATTCCAATTGAAATAACTTTTGGTCGCAAGGGAGCTATGCCTTGTATAGATAACGACCCAAATGTAAAAATTCTCTCAAATAAACCACAGAAAACACAGCATATAAAAGTGTATTACACAGACTTATCTAGCATAAATCTACTCAAAAATAATATGCACAGAACAAAAGAGAGTTGAACAGAACCAACTTCTTATTAGAGTCTGAGCTCCACCCCTCTCCTGCTTCAGCACAGCTGGACTCGGAGTCAGTGGAAGGCAAGGCAGATGAGCCCGCTTCGTGCTCCTGCGGAGACCTCAGCCGTCGGTCATGCTGGTCCTTTATGACCTTGTGATTGCATGTGTTCACCCATTCTGTTTACCTTCGTGGTGGATTCTGCTTTACACAGTTTACATACAAAGATATTTTCTTCATCTCCTGTCACATGTTTATTTACAGTTTTCATTTCAAAGTCAGTGTATTCTGCACGATACTCATTTAGTGTTTCTCTTGCGCCAAGTAACTGTCACCGTATATAAGCTTACCTACACCTTACCCGCTAATTTCAAAGCCGGCGCATTCAATGACAGGCGCTGTAGCTGGCAGATGAAAGGGCACAGTTAGTACAGGTCTTGATGATTGACAGTAATTTACGAATGAGAACAAACTCATTTTTGGGAAATTCAACGTTTAATGAGCTTTACTGTTTTTAATGTCAAAGTAGCAAGCTTACATAGAACTAACAAGTTTCATAACAATTCTTTAAGTTCTTCAAGATTACTGAAAAAAAGTATGAGGAAAAGAGGTAATGGAAGGGGACGGTGCTAATTAATGAACAGGAGCCTGCTGGTAGACCAGTACAAAACACTGTTCAGATCGCTGCTCTTGTGAGTACTGCAGTATAGTACCACTGGTCCCCACCCCCTTTCTCCTTTCCCCTGGGGTGGTGTGGTTCACTGTGGTCTCCTGCAGTTACTATGCACTACTTTAGACCCGCCTGGCCTTGCTTGATTGTTGGTGGTTTCATTGTTTGCTTTGCAGCAGATAGAACCAAGCCTCATCTTGATCAGACAGAGAGAGAATGCATTCTTCCTGTCTTTATACACTGCTGGCAAAGATGGGGGAGAAGGGGGCTTCCCTGCCTGGTTTTTGTGGGCTTGGGTCCCTGCCAGCCTTTTGTTAAAACACTCTGGCCCCTTGCCTTGGACAGTGCCTGGGTTTTGTCTCTCAAGCTAGCCCATCAGAAGTCTGGATCCTGGTCTCTGTTGTCTTGGCAATCAGAAACAATTCTGCTAGGGGTTGTGTGCTGCCATTTTGTTTGTTTTGTTTTGTGTTTATTTATTTTTAGCCTGCTGCTGAGTGGTTTAGCTGTGGCTTTTCTGAGGGGAGATTTTTGCTCTGAAATCCTATTGTAGGATCTGGTACTGTAGCATATGTCAAGGGAATTTGACAGCTTTCAAGATTCCTGTTACAGTAGCTCCTTACAGTATTCCACAGAATACCAAGCGGTTTTTGACATGGGGTCTGTAGCATTGTTTGTTTCACAGTTAGTGAAGGTTAGGTGGTACAGTAACAAGATGCAATGCGTGGTGCTGCAGCTGTCACCTGAATAATAAAAAAAATAAAATAAATTTAAAAGAGACTCTATAGATTACATTCTAGGGATTAGCGCTTGGTACATTTTTTATGAACGTTTAAACACTTTGCAGTGTCAGTGTTTTAAACCATACAGACACACACACTCTTTATATTATATTCTGATACTGACTGCCCTGGTTAGTATTTTCTAAGCAAGTAAACCCTAAATAAGCGAATAACGTTTTAACGTCGCAAAGACATAACTACAAAGTAGGAAGAAAAAAAAAACATGTACACAAAGTATATAATTGTTGTAATTAAAGTTGCTTGTGGAGATAGAACTTTAAACATATTGAACACATTTTCGGACACTGATGTTTTTAGAATAGTGTGTTTCTTTTTTATTGTAGTTATTTTTTTTTTAAATAACTTTGCACAAAATTTATATGGTTTAAAAAACAAATGAGACGAACGTCACCAACTGTACAGTGCTAATGCACAATGGAGAAAGCGAGTTGAGCTTACAATTGAACAAAAGTTGGAAATACTTTCACTTCTGGAAAAGGTAATTACCAGGGATAAAACAGCACAATATTTTGGAATTGTAAAGAGCTCTGTGACTGATATAAAAAAGTCTGTCTGATTAAAAAGTCTGCGGTCTTTGATAGTAGGGGTGGGATTTTTGAGATCTATTGTTGCTCGAGATGAGTACTTGAGCATTACGATTTCTGAGTACTCGAATCAAACACCACTCTCATCTACATGCTGCACTAGTGCACATAAACCTCCCAGACATTGTCGCAAGTCCTATTTTAAATGCCAAACTAACACACAATCAATATAGTAAGTAATTAATATAATGTTTGCCGCCTTGTGCAGTTAACTGCTTATGTTACTAAATAACGTAAAGTATTTAAATTCATGTTTCCACACCTTTACATGGAATTGTAGAAAAATATGCCTGGTCTACCTGTTTGACATGTGCCTCAGGGGTCCTTTTACTTTAGTGCAGTAGTTCCAACGTACAAATAAAAATTGTACTAAACAAACGGTCATTCGTTCAAGCTTACAGAACAATTTCAAGTGAAAAAAAGCTTTCCACCTATAGAAAGATTGGGGAATGGGGTCCACGAGTCCCTGGTAATTGCCACCTTTTCTCCCTTTTGAAGATTTTGTATGAACAGCTGCAGCACGATTTTCTTTTTCCAACCTCGATGTTATTGTTTTACGAGTCGGCACAGCATTGAGATAATCTTACATCGATTTCAAAACTAGTATTCACGATTCACACACACTGCCCTCATAGAGAATTACGTGACCACGCCCTGTTCGGCCAAATCTATAGCAAACGTTGTTAAGGATGTTTGCTTTTTATTGCCATCAGCTCCATCCACAGTAATTCTGAACATTTGAAATGGTGAAACTTTGAACTTGTGTTTTTGTGGTACGGCAATTTTATTTGGCATAATTATTTACATACCACGGTTTTCTCGTCCGGTTCCTCAAAATACTTCCAAACGTGGTTTCCTTTGTTTAAATATATAACAAACTCAGAAAAAAAAACCCTTGTCATTAATGTTACAACCCTGCCATGGAATTGATACCATACAACACCTACTACAGGCATGAACACACACGGTGCACCAATGAAGCGCCAGATCGGCTGAGAATAAAACCCGCCCCGGTGTCAGTCTTTCTGTTGCACCAATTAGAAAAGCTACTTTGAGGCACTTTTTATAATGTTCGCCCTTACTGTGGCACTAGAGCAGTCGGATACGCGACGGACTGCTGATGATAAATTACTAAAATTAATTAATTAATATTAAAATAATCACATCGGGGTTGGGAATGCAGTGAAAATGTATGGTCGGTGCAATCGTCAATATTCCCACCAACGATTATATTTTGTGTGCCCTATTAATCGATTTGCTATTTTGAGGCTTAGCTGATATCCCTACTGCACAAAAACAGTGCTGCATACTGTCCAATTAAAAGCATGAGAGAATACCACAAAGCTCACAGCATGGATGTCTCCTGTTTTTGGAAATCTTTTTGAGTTGTCTTGTTGGTGCAATACTGTATCTGAACTAGAGGAGAGAGGGGAGGACAGTCAACTCCTGTAGGGCATTGCTCTCATACCCATTCTTGATATATTTTTATCAGAGTTGAAAACTCTTGAGACTAAACACAATTCTGCCTGCTTGTCGTTATTTGACCCCCCGCCAGCAAGGACGATGAAGCTGAAATGATTATTTTTTCAGTTAGTGGCCTCTCTTAGCCCCCTTTTACTAATTTCATATCCCCCACCTTACCAGCGATGACAGGTTGGGGTCCTGTTTATTAGTAGAAAGAGTTCTTCTGCGGTTCTCATTGCTTGTGTGGTTCCCCACTGCCCTTCATGTCACACTCCAAGCCCTAACGGCATTACCTGTGTTGTGACAGCCTGCAGTGACTGATCACTGCCTGCTCCCTCATTGACACCAATATGGCTCAAGAGCGCAATTAAAGGTAAATGGACTGGATGTTGAGTGGCTCTCACAATAGCAATAGCTGACTGAAAAAGGAAGCTGTGCAGTGCTTTGTCAAATCGCCACCTCTCCACTCTCCTTATGATGAGGGGGAAGGGGGTGTCACTGAGTGACTCCTAATATCTGGTTCGGTTTTTCAAAAACAAGTAACCAGTGCTGTCAAACATATGCAGGCTCAGTAAAGGTTATGGCCATGTATTTCAATTTCAATATTTATTCAGAGTCCATTTGAAATGAAATACACACACACACTTATATAGTACAAAGCATGTGGCAGTGAATACAAAGTTATGGAGGGTTTTTCTGATTGATTATCAACCCAATAGGTTACATTGTAAGGTTAGTATATTGGGTTTAGTCATAAGAACCAATTTTTAGAGACCTTAAAGTATTATGAACAGAATCATTTTACTTCTATATAACTCTCCCACTATTAAAAATTCATTTAGAAATTAATTTCTCCTTCACATTGCCAGTTCTGAATCCTTCTGTGTTATACTTAAAGTTTTGGTTAAGCAAAAAACAAACCAGGAGCCAGAGGACACAGTTAGAAATGAAGTGGCTATAGACAGAGGGTAAGAGACACTTCTTCACACGCAGTGGTGAGGGTATGGGATGGTTACTTTGTCATGTTCATGCTGAATCACTGGGATCCAACTTGAAAAAGTTTTGAGATCAATCCGCTACTAGGAACCATAGGAGTATAGATAGATCGAATGGCTTCCTCGTTCTTTTAGTAATTGAGAGATTTTTTTAAATAAGATTTTTTTTAAACATCGGCGTGTTAACTTTGTAACCACAACCGTGCAGTATCTGCAGTATATTGTGTTAATGTCCTTGACGAATTCAATGCAGCAAGTCAGTTTGGTTCATTTTGATTTGATTGCTTTTGAAAGAGAAGACTATTCACCAAATAAGTTTGAAATACAAAGTGCCTCAGGCTACTAACATCAACTAGCTTTTCAATCGTAGTTGTGTAAATATGAAAATTTGAGCACCATACTGAATCTAGGATACCAACCTTAAACACTCTTAATACTACAGGGCATGTACTTTTATGTCCAACTAAATACTCTAAAGTATATTGTTGCGTGACTGCTTGTCTGTGCAGTTCACTGGTACAATGGGCGATTGTTCTTTTGTGGGCTGATGTACTATACGTGTTTTTGAGCAGGTGCTCGCAGACAATGCCTGTATATGAAGAGTATTCTAGTACTCTTAACTCAGCCCTGCCGTTCTTCCACATGTATATGGCATATATGTGTGTGTTTGGTGTCTGCTAGCTAGGCATGTCTCAATTACTTTGGGAACTGTAGGAAGCCTGTTTCTGTTTCTACATTTTCAACAATGCAGGTCTTCAGAACTGTTTTGTTGCAGTGCCTACGGCATCCTGCAGAGTCAGCCTTGATACACTGGACCCCTTTGTGAATACAGACTATTGCATTTTGTTATAATGGACTTGCACAGATGCTTAGCTGTGTGTTTTTTGTTTGTTTTCTTGTTTGTTTTTTTCTATTTAGTTTAGTTTATATACAGATCTTCTCCTTGTAGGCTTGCCTGTTACCAGGGTTGCATACTGTAGGTTTACTTTGTACAGCACAGTTCATGTCTGGTTCATTAAAACTGTTTGTTTGACGGAGTTACACAGACTGAACACATTGGATTCTTTTTTAAATGTATTATTATTATTTTGTGTGTCCAATTTTACCCCGATTTTTTTTCTTTCCAATTTGGAATATCCACCACAGCAATTCCCCACTGAAGGTTCAGTGGGCGTCTTCCAGTCCCGCAATCTAGCCAGCGTTCTTTTTACACCCAGTAACCCAAGAGCAGATGTCGGAGAGCTGCCGACCTCCGGAGGACAAAGGGCAGCCCTGCAGGTGTCAGCTTTTGAGCTCACTGGGCGTCTGGCTTGCAGGGTTCACTTGTAACGCGATGAGGAGAAATAGTCTCTGATGGTTTTGCCTCCCTACCCCACAGGAACGCCAGAGCCAATGCATCGCTCTTTTCGGAATCCCCAGCAAAGACCAGCGACTTTGCACAACCAGGGCCAGGACGCGAACCTGCTCTGTGTGACTCGCCCTGCACACCTCAAAATAAATGTGATTTTATTGTCCTATTTTTGCTTCTCTTTGTAGTAGGGACATTTCATGAAATATCAGAGACCACTGGTGAGCCCATGATTTCTGTGGTGATGGTGGGTCTATACTAATGACCCACATTTTAATGTTTTCATGGGTGATTTATTGGAATGGCAACAGAAAAAGTTCAGTGTAGTCCCCAGGTCTGACTGCACTGGTAGGATTGCCTCCATTCCTTGCCTTGATAAAGAGGCAAGGAGGGAGCCTGGTTTCACTGCCTCTGAGAGTGCCGGCCTTTTGTTTGGCTGGCTGGCTGGCCGGCTGCCTGGCTGGGCGCTTTGTTACTCAGACAGAGACAGCCCAGCCTCTCCAATGCAGGAGAAGCCTTTCTATTAATCTGCAATGATCTTGCTTTCCTTGCTCCCTGTCCCGTGGGTGTGGGTGTTCAGTGGATAAAAGGAGACCTGCTCCAGGACAATAGTCTCCTTTCTTTTGCAGAGAGCTGGGAATTTCAAATTGAGGCTGTGCTGAAAGACTGGGGTGGAGGGGAGGGCTCCCCCACGGTGACCCCGCAGCTCTCCTCTCATGAGAGGAGAGGAGGTGGGGGTGGGGTGCTTTGCATTGCAAGGAAAAGTGTGCAAGCGGCGATGGCTGGAGTATGCTTCTGAAGTTTGGTTTGGCTTGAGTCTCTCCTGTCTGCAACCAATTTGTTTCTAATTTCCTCCCCTTTTTGTGCTGTTTCCTGTCAACTCTCTTGTGATTTTATCAAAAATTAAACCTGGATTCAAGAACTTGGCCTATCACCCTGCTTTTTGACATCATGTGAAAACTAATTCATCTCATAGCCTAATTTAGTGCATTCATCTACACTGTACTTTTTTTTTTACTTGGGGATGAGAGTGTGGGTATTTAAGTGCTGGCTTTTATACAGTACCAGGCACTAAAATGTTGAAATCCTTCTGAAGGGATCTGTAGTAAAAAGCCCATCTTAAGTACCAAGTCCCCAGCATGGTGCCTGCGTATTGCACGTTCAAAATAGCTCTACTGGCTGCCTACAGTAACACTGATATTTTACTTTCTAACATTGAGCATCTTATAAACAATGAGTGAGCTGGCAGGCATGCATGGTGAAGAGACGACAAAATATCTTCAAACCAAACTCTGTATATTTTGTAGCACTTTTTGAAAATTGTTTTGGGAAATTTTACTTTTTTGGGGGGGGGGTCTAACAGGGAGTAACAAATTCAGGAGCAGGAAATTTGGGAGTTTTCCAGTTTTGTGCTTGCAGTTTAGCTGTCTCAATTGTGTTCTAGAGGATTGCTAATGACGTGCCCAGGATAGGGTTGCTGCTGCTGTTGCTCCTTATGAAAGTGAATTCGCTAAAGTTGTTTCGACAGGTTTCCTGTTAACATGGTCTTTGTGATCTGGAGATAGTGTTAGGAAGCACTTAGGTGCTGTTGGGAACTGCCTCTGCCTTGTTCTGTGTTCAGCATACTGTGCGGGTGGTAAGAAGAGGTTTGGGTTTGCCTAGATTACAATGAAGTATTGTTTCTTTCAGGTTTAATGACCAGGAACTGCCAGTATGCAGTGCCACACCAAAGACAACATGTAGCAATTTGTGGTTAGGCCATGTAAACTGTAAATTGTACATGCTGTGTAAGGACGTTTCTCTATGAAGCCCAAACTAAATAGAGAAACTCCCTTCCTTTTAATGCATTTGCAATACATTGTCTGTTTTAAACCAGGTGGCAGTGAGGCATTCTTTTTATTGCATCTTTTATTTTTGTTTGAATATTTGCCCTAGCACTAATCATATCACTGTCTTTTTACAGTGAATAGTTGCACATCTCATTTAAACAAAATATGAATCTGGTGTGCCTGAGCTGCAGTAACCAGTGAAGTTGCCAGACGTGACCATTGATAGTGTATTAAAACAGCCATTTTCTGTCCATTGGCTTATCTCCACACGTCTTTGGCTCCTTGGCGGCCCCAGCAAAGCTTGTAGAGGGACTTTTCCACACCGCACCAAACTATTGTAGTGCCAGTGTCCCTCCATCCCTGTCAAGACCGAGGTGCCCCCCACAGTGCGCTCAGTAGGATTTTTGCAGCTCTTCAGTGCAGAGCCAGCGAGTCGTTGCTGAGCCCTTCTGAGTGGAGGAAGCAGCTTGCCTATTTCTGTGAGGGACATTGAATAGAAATCCAACCCACAAAGGAGAGCGCCAAAATCTCTATTGTAACAGTCAAGAGGTCCTGGGTTTTAATCTCTGCCTAGCCCACTTCTGTGATCACCTGGTTTGAAAAAGCCTTATGACATCTTTTAATAACACACTCTCGCCTTCTGTAAAGTGGCTGATTGGAGTGACCACATGGAATACTGACACTATCAAAAACCGCTAATGGATCTACTCCATTAACTTAGCCATGCTGTTTTTATAGCTGTAGAATGTTTTTCGGTTCTAAGATACCAGAATCTCTATGGCTTTGTGCCTCTGTTCCTCTCTAGCATTTAAAGTTGAAACGGGACCAGCTGGGAGAGAGACATTGGTCTCTCAGCTCGACTAACCAGTTGAGTAATTGAGTGCTTCTGGGTTCTGTTCCTCTGAGCTACCATCTTGTATCAAATTTGCAAGCTTGCCAGGAGTATCTGAAGTGCGGGGACTATAACAAGAGCAGACTAATGGGGTGAAAGAGAAAAGGAAGTTTGTTGGTAAAGAAGTCACTTGCAGGTTTAATTGAGTGTGTTTCAATTTGGTGCCAATTCATTACAGAATGAGTCCCCCACACACACTACACCCTCCAACCTGCTTTTCTTGCTTTTTTTCCAGGTCACCGACCATAATCTGTAGAATAAAACAGTACTAGGTTACAATTAATAATGCATAATCGTTTTAATATCTTAAAGCTCAGATTTAATGTGTTGTATGCTCTCTCTTTCTATTGGTCAGCCCTTCAGTGAAGTATTTACAGTGCCATCCCGTGGCATTGAGAATTATGGTACACTTCTATACTCTTTTTGTACTGATTTAACCTGCTTTAAAATGTATCGGATCTTCCTGTAGCCGTATGTATGCTTGGACATGACCTCTGACCTTAGGAAATTGTTAGAGTGCAACAATTAATGATTTATTGATCATCTGTCCTTAAATTTCCCGAGCTTTGATTACATATTAGTGAATTGATACATCAAATTAGGACCTAGTTTGAAGTCTCCTGTTGCCAATTTGCATTAAAACCTTGAGTGTGTGAGTGTGCTGCTTTTACTGCTAGTACGGTAGATTAGCATGTTGCTAGGATACACACTTTAGGCCTCTACATTTGCATCGGACAAGCCAAATCAGAAGTAGGCATATTGTATTCACATTTTCTTGATGTAAAAATGAAGGCTTTTTTTTGTTTTTTAAGCTTTTGTTTCAAAGCACATTGTTTTTGGATTATATGGCAATATTATATATAAAGAAGCTGAATTTTTAGTGCAGTAGTTACATGTCAGGATTTTTGAGATTAATGCAAATGTTTCGCTTTGCTTTGGACATAAAATGTTAACAGTAATGAACAACGATAGTTCAGATAGAAATGACCTGTTAAAGTATAGTATTTTTTTATTACAATGTTAACACTAGAACCACCGCGGTTATACTCCTACCTAAAACCACCACAGGCAGTCATTATGACATTTTAAACAACATAGATATTAAAATGAAAGACAACTATCCGATACAACTCAAAAGTTTTATCCAAGCACGTCATATCAAACATCTGCACAGCTGAAACGCTATTTAAATGAACAAGTGAATATAAAGGGTTTATTTTATAACTTTCCACGATATAGCACTACTTTTAAAAAATGAAAATCTATAATAAAATATTTCAAAAGAAATTAGTGTGTAAACAGGTATATGTACATACAAAACTGTAAAAACTAATATTTAAAACAAAAGTAACATACGTGTTCTCTGCGTGTGTTACTGTGAAGCACTGAATGCAGGTTGCATTGCAGCAGCCTGCTGCTCTGTAGTTTTCTTTTTGAGTTTTTAAGGCTTTGAAATTCAGCCACAATATTTTAAATGTTGAATTAGAGAGAAAACAAGTGTGTGTGTGTGTGAAAGAGAGAAGTACTGTATAAACCAAGGTATTAAAACGGAATTTAACAGGAGTTCACCGGTTCGGGTCCGCTATTCCACTGCCTACCATGGACGGGAGTTCCCAGTGGGCGGCGCACAATTGGCAGAGCGCCGTCTGAGTGGAGAGGGCTTAGGTTGGCCAGAGTGTCCTCGGCTCACTGCGCACCAGCAACCCCTGTAGTCTGGCCGGGCGCCCGCAGACCTGCCGGTAGGTTGCCCGGAGCTTCGTGGTTCTCCTCCTCTGTAGCTCTGAGGACTTGCAGAGTGAAAAGAAGGGGACTGTTGACGGTGGACGTGTGTCTGTCTTTAGTCTCTCCCAAGTCAGCGCAGTGGTTGAAACAAAACAATTGGACTTTCCAAACTGGGGAGAAAATTAGAAAAAATAATTGCAGATTTCCAAATTTTAAAAAAGGAATTCAAATCATCATGATTTATTGTGACAAAGTATAAAGCCGATCGATAATTGAAAATGTCATTATTGTCCAGCCCCCAGGTGCAGTCCTGTAGAGTGTTCTGTCTACATGCTCTCTCTTCTACTAGAAGTCCCCCTTCACATCCCCTCCAGGCACAGCAGCCTTGTTGTCCTTTCTGTGCTTGTGACACTTTTACTGCCAGGATGCGCACTCCGCTCGTTAATAACCTGTTTATCTGTGTGGGTCTACAGCTGCTCTAGCACTTTCATTACAGTTTTACAGTCATTCTGCGCTCCATTAAACTAGCACAGGGGTGCAGCAGGCTGCTGCTTTTACGAGTCAGGGGGCGGGGGGACCGGGTGGTGGAGCTGTGTTTTGAAATAAGGAATTGCTTGTACAACCTACCACTGGTAATAATTTTACATATTGCATTTTCAACTTTGTTTTCTTTTACTGTACTTTCACAGATGTGAAGGGTGTTTTACATTTTGTAGCTCATACTTTGTCTTGCATGCCAGAATAATTTTCAAAGGGAATTGAGATAAAAGCAACAACAAAAAGAGGAACATCTGTTTTACTGTACAAGGAAGGGGCACTATATACAATAAGACACACACACGCAGTTGCCCCTGTCTTTCTGTATTTGCTCCAGAGTACAATTTGAACCTGTTTTATTGAGAGGAAAACACCCTTGTAAAGTTGTAAAACTAAATGCACTTCTGAGTCCTGTAAATTAACCCTATTCTAGGGGGTTTCCCACTGGCTTTGCAACATTGGTGCAAAATGAAAAGCTTTGGTAAACATGGCCATATTCTCGAATCCACAGCATTTATTTACTAACAAGGTGTTCCCATCTTCATTAAGCACACCGACATGGTCTGCCGTCAAACTGGCAAATACAGCATCAATCGTCATTAAGAGATCTGGATGCAAAATTTTTTGTCTTTTTTTTTTTTTCTTTTTCTTTTTGCTAATTTTTAAGGCAGATTTCCTTTTGTATAAAAGTGACTTTGTTTCCTGCTAGAGTACTGTGCTGTTCTGTACTGTACCTTTGAGTCTTGGCTTGTATTTTATATATGTGCAATCAATTAACAAGTTAATTGTTTTGTGCAAAAATATTTATCAAACTAACATTAACAAAGGGAACAGTTTATTCATATTTTAGAAATACATTCTTTAATTAAACCAGTGTTCTGCTGCTACTATAATGATGTTTTGAACAAACTTTTTACTGCAGGCCTATATATTGGCTACATTATATAGTCTGACCTATATACGGCTGTGTTTTTTTTTTTTTTTTTTTTTTTTTTTTTATATATAACCAAAATGATTGCCCTCATTTGTAGTAGGAGTAATTCTAGTAGTAGTGTCACACTTTTCTAAAGTTCTTTCTGAGTTAATTCAACTCCTACACACTACGATTTGGAATAAAACAAAGCTGTCTGTGTGCATTTTACTCTGTGCTGTAATACTGAGCGCTTTCAACCTTTGCTGGCACTGTCCTGTAGATTTATTTCCTGTATTTCCATGCATTCACATGAAAAAGAAGCCTACATTACCAGTCTATGAATTACAATGGTTTAAACCAGTCTAAAATGCAAAATATTTAACTCAAATCGAATAATAAGCTGTTTTTCAATTGATGTAAAATTGGATTGTAGAACACAGTCCATAAATTAAATAAATAAATAATTAGAAAAAACTGCGGCAACACTGTGTCAGTATAAGGCAAAGAGAAGCACAGAAACATTGGGGTAGTGATTTTGCAGTACAAGAGGAAACTGAAACGAGCAGCTGCAGCTTGAGCAGTAGACACCTACAGTAACAGAACGGTTTTGTATCGGAAGAGAACAGAGAGGGATCTGTGCTGTAAAATATATATTTGTCTCTGACCTTCAGCTATGGTACTCTACTACTGGTAGAATACGCTTACTCTACAGTGTGCTGATAAGGTTATGTTGGTGGAAGATAGCCTATTTAAATGTACATAATGGAATGGCATTAGCAGTTATTCATGCAGTTAGCCAATGGGTTGTATTTGTTATTGATACGTCTCAATATTTTGTTCCAGTGGTGACTGCTGCTGTCTTCAAGATTAGTCCTATTTCAGTTTCTTCTTGAAAGAATGTACTATTATTAGTGTTGCTTTTTCAGTCCTAAAACCTCCCCTCTAGGTTGATTTGTTTTCAGTAACATTAGTTGTTTAAACAATAGCCTATTGGTTTGCATTTTGGTTTCATGCATTCACCAGTGCAGTCTACCACCATAGAGGATCTGAATGGAACACCCCTCTCGTTATCAGAGGGGACATTTACGGCACCACGTGTACACTAAATTAATTCGTTTAAATATCCTGGAGTATTAACAACATTCTTGTTGGGGATCAGTTTAAGACATTGAAGTTTTTTTTCCAGAAACTGCCAGCAGTGGAGATTTCAATTATTACAGTGCTATAAATGCTTAAAAGCCACTATTTTAATTTCAAACTTAATTCTCTTATTAACAGTAGTCATTTGTAAGTTATAGTCTGTTTTACAAGGCCTTGCGGTACACTGGGAATGGTGTCTTTGGTGACCTACTGTATTCACTTTGGGCTGGATGTTCTTTGCAGTCCTTTTTTTTTGTGAATTTGTAGTGTGGCTACATTAAGTGCTGTGGATGGCGTCTTTTAAAACTCATTCTTCTGTTTTTATGGACGGACATGACTTGAACTTCACCCTTTCTCCCAAATACCTGCAGGGCTGTGTATGAGAACAACATACGGAGGAGAATGACTCCCTTTGTGAGAACTCCTGATCTGGTGTTTTGCAAGTTGATTGCGTTTCAATAGTACTATGTCAGTGCGAACTGGTCTAGTTTGGAATGTTGTCAGATGAGAGAAAAATAAAAATACTTTGAGTGCTTCATTTGGGAGTCTTAGAATTAACCCTCTGATGTGAACACGTACAGTAAAAGTCTCTGGAATAATTGACGAACCAGAAATCCGTTTCACCCAAGTTTGTAGGTTTTTGATCGATTTTAACCGCTGGAAGAGACCCAGATAGCTGTAGAGAGGACTGCCGTGCCATACTCTATGAATGTACATTTTTCTAGTTCTGGGTGTCTTCAAAATGGTACTAACTACTGACAGAAGCTTAATTTCCCATTTTAAACAGGTTACAATACATTATATTGGCACTTACAACCTACCATATTCCACACTAGAAGACTGAGCGGTGGCTTAACCTCTGCACCTCATCTAGGTCTAGTCAGAGTTGTAACTCTTTCCCTCATTTTTCATTTACCATTCCTAGTTTTCCCAGATGTGTTTCCCTATAAAACTCCTTGGCCCCCTGCATGTGGAGGTACTGTAGAGACCTCTGCAGGCCTGGTCCTCATTGTCAGTGTTTTGATTTTGATTTTTGTGGCAGTACTGCTGCTCATTTGTTTTTGTGGTTTCCCCCCATGCTCATCTTTCTTTTTTTCATTTAAGCCTTTCTTTCGCCTGCTGAACCTGCGGAAGCTGGGCCTCAGCGACAATGAGATCCAGAGACTCCCTCCCGAGGTTGCAAACTTCATGCAGCTGGTCGAGCTGGACATCTCCAGGAATGGTAAGGGGTAGACAGCCTTGGAGTAGCACATGTGCATGTCCATGCATGCATGCATGCTAAAAAAAAGAATCTATAATGGGAGTTGTTCATTTTATTATTCATTGAAATCTTTGCATCTATTCTGTGAACTAACAGTGATACATCTTAAATTAGGACCAAACCTGGCATTTTTACTCTTTTAAAGACAGAGACTCCCATGCTGTTAGAGCTGTTGGTCACCCCACAGTATTTCAATCAATTAAAGACCCCCTTACCTCCTAACCCAGAGCTGTCCAACTTTTGCTGGACAGCTGGAGGACCAAACCTATTCTGGGTTTTTTTTTTACTCACATACCAGCTGTCTGAGTGTGAAGAAACAGTATCGGAAGAGAGTGGTGTTGCAGAAGCTGCAGTAGCATTGCACATTTCTTTGTAGTTTGAAAAAGCTTCTCCTTTTGAGAGTTGTGGGAGATATGAGGTTTTAGGTATTGTTTTTACAAAGGCTAAGCAATACCAAGAATAAAACAGCTGCCATGTCCCGATCCATTCCCTCTACCACAAAAGGTTTAGAAAAGGTTAGTGTTGACACTGTCTGCATTAGTAACATTGGTCTTGGGTTAAGTGGTCTTCTGTATTTAAAAAAGATGATGTGATTTAGGGGGACACAGGATTCCAGAGCAAGAGAGCTGTATTAGAATGTGCAGAGAGATGTTCAACACTGAAGTTTCCAATCCCATGGGCAATAACTCTCGACCTATCTAAATGGCTGTAACCTAGCTTGAAGAGATATCTTTTATGTAGTGTAGGCAGCACTTCAGATAAGGTTTTGGGTCTGGGAGTAACTTAACCTCTAACACTGGGAGAGTAAAATGTATTTTCAGGGAGTAAAATTCAACATTACCCTGAAATCGTGAGTAATCTTGATTTTTTTTTTTTTTTTTTTTTTTTTTTTTTTTAAATACTGTACAATCTTTAATGGTAATGGGGTATGCATTAAAAAAGAGCTTTCCATTTTAACTGCAATGTTACTTTGAACTGCTGTACAACCACACATGCGCTCTACAAGGTTCTTTATCGGCTCTGCGCATTTTTCGAGGTATCACGCTGCAAATTTAATTAAGTTACTTATTTTGAGTTCAACTTTTCTTATGTTCTTAACATGTTAAAACTTAAATATGAAGCCATACAGATACATAAAATAAGGCGATACATTAATAGGTTATAAAACAGTTTGTTTAATGTTGTTATAGGCTCCTTTTCTTAGCGGTTGCCTCAATGGTTCCAGTTGGATGAACTATGGTTCCAGTTGGATTTGTAGCTGGACTGGGGTGTTTACACTTCAGCCTGTATAGCTTGCTTGCAAATTTCTTATTCTTACTGTGATTGGCTGCAAAGACACCAGAGATTGGATGTTTGTTTGGGTTGGTTTTTCGTGTACAGTTTCCTTGTAAATATAGACATGGTATTCTGTGAGATGTGGTTGTTGGTGGAAGACATTTAAATTTAAATTTAGTGTGCATTTCTGATTTTTTAATGCGTAAAAATGGCAGGCACGCAGCTTATCTGGCCCGCTTGCTGAGTGTAGGTATGTGATGTTGCTAAAAATGTAAAATCCTTGCTAAATTTTATGTATTAAACCCAAAGTACTAGGTTTAAAATATGATGGTCCTAAATGAAGTGCTCAGACTTTATTAATGTTTCTACTTTTTAAACTGATTTCTAGCCAAATTCTTGCCAAGGTGAGGACTGAGACACACAAGATCAGGTTACATTAATTGGACTGTATTTGCATTGGAATGATCCTTGAGGTGAAATTTGAGAAGTTTCCTGCAGCAGAAGTTACAGAATGAAGTTTTGCTGTGTTGTTTCATGTGCTGCACTGGCAGTGCCAAGTTCTGTGTCTTAAGTTCCCATGGATAGTTCTCAATTTTTCAAGAGCAGCACATGCTGTCTACATTCAGCCTATTCTGTTTGTTCCATAACTTCAAACTTCAGTGGGCAATAATTACATGTGGGTTAAAGTTTTTGCTTCCCCTAACTCCTTCCCTCTGGGATCTCTAATCCAAAAACCATGATTAATGAGTACAGCAGTGTGTGTTTCACTCAGTGTGTCGTAAGCTTGGAAGAGAAAATCCCAAACAAGCTACATCAAAGAATATAAATACATGAATAAATGTAAAATGATTTAAGCCCCCATTCTTGTTATAGTCTTAACAACAATTTTGACCAAAATTAAATTCTCAAGGTTTCCATAAATATGCATGAAAGCAGTACTCTCATGTATTGCACTGTACGCATCAGTTGCCTGTCGATCTGTAGTGGTGTTCACATGCCCTCCAGTGGACAAAAGCATGTTTTATGAGGTTTTTTCTTTTTGTAAACCCTTTAAATATACATTTCTGATACCTCTGGCTCTATACATAGGCCCTTTTTAAAATCGCTGTACTAATAGCAGCATTCATCTGTGCAGATTTGGTCATGCCAAGTAGATATGAGTGATTGCAGACTGATGTAGTAATGTGCTTGCATGGCTCTACACAGACAACGGTGTCCAGAAATCGTTGGAAGATCAGGTGGCGGTGCGCTTCTCGTGTCTCCACAGGAAGCCCTGTAAAATTTTCTAATTTTCCAGTTGTTAAAAGGATCCTGCCTTTGTCAAGCCTGATTTAAAAGATTAATATCAAGGTCAATAAACCGTATAATGCACCTGACAACTTCAATGTTAAACTGTTGAACTGAGTAGGTCCCCCCCCCCCCCCCCCCCCCCCCCCCCCCCCCCCCCCACCATATCAAACTTGATATGATGGGCTATGTGAAGAGGTGCTGTGCTGTTTTGACCAGTTCCACAGCATTTCTCTTGTCTTGCACTGGTTTGTGCATTTGTGCAAGTGTTGCCCTGTTCTAATGCTGCCTTATGGGAATCCCAGCAGATTGCCTTTCCCCATGGTATGGCCAGGGTATGGTACATCAGGTAGTCCATTTCCAGAGAGCCTGATTTGCCCAAAACAAACACGAGTGGCTTTTTTTAAGCTGACACAGGTATTGATGTAATTGTTTTTTTTTTTTTTTTTTTTCAGTAATTTCTTTTTCTCTTGCAGACATTCCAGAGATCCCAGAGAGCATTAAATTCTGTAAATCATTAGAAATTGCAGACTTCAGTGGAAACCCTATTTCAAGGTAAAGCTTTAATAAAACTAATACAGATGCTAGTTAATAATACACTGCTGAAGTGGACCAGCTTCTGGGGGATGTATTTGCTTTGTTTGTGGTTGCTGATGATGATGCACAAACCCTATGTAATGGAGGAAAGGGTTACATGTTAAGTAATATTCTGTTTTTTACACATTTTACCACATAAATAGTACTTTAATAATAGAACAGTGTGAGAATTTAACAGAGTACTTTTACAAACATTTTAAAATGTATGTGACATATTAATAGTGTAACTGTTAAGAAGAGATCAGCGCTTCTACTTTTGAGCTTCTAACTACTGTGCCCTCTGGATAAGTATTTCCAAAAGCTCCTTGTTTGGTTTCAAAATGCCTTTTCATATTGTATTCCTTAACCACTACCCACCATTCCTTAAACACATTGGCTATGCGTTCGGTACGGTTGGTAAAATGAGTATTTATTGGTCCATTCATTGTTGAATCTACAATTTTTACTGCTTGCTACAATTTTCTGTTCTTACTACAGTAGCTAGAGTAGAGAGAGTCATGTTATAGCAACATGAGTAAAAAAAAAAACTAAAAGTCACTGATTACGCAGTTTTATTAAACAGTTAATGATAAATTAGGAATTAAGTTATGAAACTAAAGGCTTCACCTCAACCACTGTGCCGTTTCCTTGTGTTGAGCAGGTAACGGAGTAACATATTTGTGATTTAATAACTAAATAAATGAATGCATTAATTCAGTTAATTATTTTTTTTTTTTTTTTATCAGGGGATTGACTGTTTTTTTCAGGTACTTTTCTGTATATACAACCCCCAAATTATTCCACAGAATAGAATTCTCACAAAACAGCTAGTTGATTTTTTTAAACAACCTCAACTTACACAGGCAGCACTGCAGCAAAGACAGACAGTCCATCAGCACGACGCCCACAAAACCACCTGTTCTCTCGTTATCCAATGATCCAAATAAACATATTGCTGGGCTTCTCGGTAGTGTAGTCATTATTTTCAAATAACAGCTGTAAAAGGCTGTTTGTGCAGCGTGCGTGCGTGTGTGTGCGCACACAAAGCAGAATCCCATTCCCAAAATATCAGTTCCATTCCTAATGCCTAATTCTGCGATTCTGTCGTGATTCTGCAATTGTGTAAAATCGGTAGCCCTACATGGGAGATGTTTTTAAAAAATAATGTAAACGTAATTTCAACGCTTGTTTTATGGGCTTTCCAACAACCAATATTCAGTCAGTGAGCTTGACTGATACACTGATTTATATAAATGTGTTTGCAGTAAAACACAAACTAGCAACACAAACTTAGAGGCATCTCCCAAATAAATAAATACATTTAAATAAAGTAAACGGTACATGTACATTATAGATGCAGAGTTGGGCTTCAAGTAATAGTGAAGCAGCAGCAGTATATCAGTGGTGTGATGGAGTATATCGACAGGATGCAGAATAATGCTGTTGGAGGATCTGGAAGAGTACAGTGTTATAAGCAGTGCTTTGCGTTGTCCTAATTGTCAGGCTCCCAGATGGGTTCACACAGCTCCGCAGCCTCGCGCACCTCGCCCTCAATGACGTCTCTCTGCAAGCACTGCCCAACGACATCGGCAAGTAAGTACACTTGCAAATAGGATGCAGATGCTTACTGTTTATGTATGCTTATAATCCCTACTTAGTTATATCTTTATGATCTACGTTACGGTATGCCACACTGTCATACAGCTTTAAAACTGGGTGCACTGGAAATGTGATCTCTGTGCTGTAAGAGTTTGATGCTTTTCGGTAAGCGCTTCCTGTGGAAACATTGTAAAAGTGACTGTTTCTAGAAGGTGACAATCTTCTTTTTTTTAATATATATATATGTAATATATTACATTCAGAGGCAGACCACTGGCATAGGGGGAATGGAGCGAGAGGGCTTGGAGATTGGGAAAGTTCGTGTTGAATTTCAGGCTTAATTTTTTTATTTATTTTTTTTTAAATTTAGTTTTTGCCAATTATTTTTGTTATTTTCTCCCAATTTGAAATGCCCAATTTATTATTTGGACTCAGCTCATCACTACCACCCCTGCTCTGACTCGGGAGGGCGAAGACGAACACACGCTGTCCTCCGAAGCGTGTGCCGTCAGGCGACCGCTTCTTTACACACTGCGGATTCACCATGCAGCCGCCCAGGAGCCACAGCGTCGGAGGACAACGCAGCTCCCGGGCAGTTAACAGGCAAGCCCACAGGCGTCTGGCCAAACTACAGGGGTCGCTGGTGCGTGGTGAGCAGAGGACACCCTTGCTGACCTGAACCCTGCACCCCCGGCGACGCTCAGCCAATTGGGCACTGCCTCCTGGGAATTCCCATCCGTGGTCGGCAGTGGAAAAGCCCAGACTCGAACCGGTGACGTCCAGGCTATAGGGCGCATCCTGCACTCACGCAGAGCGTCTTTGCTGGATGCGCCGCTTGGGAGCCCCTGATTTTTAAATTTTTATTTTTTTTTAATCTTTTTAATTAAGCACTGTACTCCAACATATTATTATTGAGAAAGCGTAGTCCTGGGGAGCACTTCCCAGGTGGTCACAGGCTGAAAACCTTTAACTTAATTGTATTTGTTAATTGTTTTGGCAGTTGGCATGGTAATTGTAAATTAGAGCCAGCTGCCCACACTTGTTACTGTGGGGCATATAAGCCTCACAGTTGATTAACTCAAGACTGCTGAGTAGAAGGAAGCAGACGGCTGTGTGCTCTGTTTCCGAGCAGTCACCACTCTTGAGTGCTGTGTGTATGAAGTAGTGTGCATTTTTGTAAAACTGCGTATTGTGTTTTATGTCAGGCAAACAGCTTAGCTGTACCAGGTTAGGCAGGGCTGTGTGACTATTTTTAGTTAGCGCTCTGATGCGTGTTTGTTAGGTTTTTGTTTATTTTTCTATTATTAAACGTGTGTGGAAGTGCTAAAATGTATGCTGGGTCTCATTTTTAAGGGTCAAACGAACGTGAGTGTACGTATGTGTGTGTGTGTATATATATATATATGTGTGTGTGTGTGTGTGTGTATATATATATATATATATATATATATATATATATATATATATATATATATATATATATATATATATATATATATATATATATATATATATATATATATATATATATATATATATATATATATATATATATATATATATATAAATATATAAATAAAATCTAAATCTAAAGTGTGTGTATATGTTATGCTTTTGCTATTGGTTAACGCAAATTGGTGGGAAGGAGTGCGATATGTAAGCTGAGAGCAGGACTGTGGGCACACTCTTGTCCCCGCGGACCCAGATGAAGGGGCAGGTGGTAACAACTGGTGTCAGAAGCAGGGATCGTACTGAGTGGGGAGAAACGAATGAACTGAAGGCATTACTGGTGCAGTTGCTCATCAGCTAGAAAGAGTTGAAATTTAACATACAGAATAGCACCAAGGCAGCACAACAGATGTGTAAACTCGAAATTGCAAAAACCGCAAGCCAGCTTCGCAGTGAAGTGGAAGAAGGGCACAGAGATATCACAGAAAAACTGGAAGGTTTTGAATGTAAGCTAAAAAGTTCACAATACGACTATGGGCGAACAAGATCAGCTGAAGGAGAGGGTTGAACAGTTGGAAAAGCGGCCGACAACAGTGCTCTCCAGCCCCGCTGCACAACAGAAAGTTAAGCCAAGTAAATTCGGTGGGAAAATTGAATGGGCCGCATACTACCAGCACTTCGAGAGCGTGAGTACTCTGAATGGATGGACTGACTGAGATGTGTGCTGGAATTACTACAGCTCAAGAACCACTATGCCGGTTAACATGCAAAGCCTCTGCGAGCGAGCAGCTTGTTGATGGTCACAGCGCTGAAGAGCTGAGGGCTGTACAGGAAGATGAGCCTGAATTCATTCCTCTTTAACTGGAAAGGCCATCCACAATGGGGGAAAATGTGTCACACCTCAGCATACTGGGCTATTTGGGAAGGTATAGAGTTAAAAGATGGTTTACTCTATCTTAAGCGGGAGGCACCATTGGGAGGATGCTGCAGGTATCCGCTGTTGTTTCTTGGATCCCTGAGAAAAGAAGTGCTACGTACTAGAGCCAATGAGCACTTTGGTGTGGACAAAACCCTGTGATAGGTAAGAGAGCTTCTACTGGGTTAAGTGTAGGCAGGACTGTGAGAGCTGGTGTAGGAAATGCACAGACTGCACTGTGAAGAAGGGTCTGCGGAGGCGTGGCCATGCTCCAATGCAGCATTATGTTGTGGGGGACAGTCTGGAAATCTGTATTTGCTGGTCGCCATGGACTACTTTACTAAATGGCCTGAAGCCTTCCCCATTCCTACCCAGCGTGCCAACACGGTGGCCCAGACTGGTCACACAGATGTGCACTTGATTTGGCGTGCCTGGTGAACTCCATTTGAAGCAAGTAATTTCCAATCTGAGGTATTTTCCAGGATCTGTCAAGTTATGGATGTGCAGAAGACACACACCACACCATTGAGGCCTCGCTCAGTCTGATGGCATGGTGGAGAGGTACATACGCACTCTCAAAAACCAGTTAGCCTGTTTTGTAGAGCAGAACCAGCAGAATTGGCATACTCATCTTCCTTTGCTGCAGTTTGCATGTTGAACAGCTAAACATGAAGTAACCCAATATACACCTGCAATACTGATGTCTGGAGAGGAGCTCACTCAGTTCACTAGTAAGGCTAGTTCATGAAACCCCTGACACATCCGTTAGCTTTGAGGATCCCCTGTACTATGCTGATAGCCCGCAACAGTCTCTTGAGCAGGTACATCAATTTGTAAGGGGAGAACTTAAAATCGGCCGCTGACCATGTAAAGCGTCGCTATGATGTGAGAGCTGTGGCTGACGCTTATGAAGTGTGTAGTTTCATAAACCACGCAGGTACAAGGGCAGGTCACCCAAATTACAGAAGGATTGGGAAGGGCCCTATACAGTGTGCAAATAGTTTAGTGATGTAGTGTTTGGTATTTGGAAAGATAACGGGTCCAAACCTACGGTGGTTCATCTGGACTGCCTTTGGAGGTACAGTGGGGATTAGTCTGGTTTACAGTGGTTCTAAAGAAAAAAACAAAACATTTATGCTATATATATATATGTATATATATATATATATATATATATATATATATATATATATATATATATATATATATATATATATATATATATATATATATATATATATATATATATATATAATGTGTATATATATATATATATATATATATATATATATATATATATATATATATATATATATATATATATATATATATATATATATATATATATATATATATATATGGTGCGAAAAAGTATTTGCCCCCTGATCTGAATCAGATCTTCAACCAAAATCTAATATTAGATAAAAGGGACCCTGAGTAAACAAATAACACCAACTGTTGATACTTATTTCATTTATTTATTGCATAATTTTCTTTAACACCCAATACCCCATGTAAAAAAAAGTAATCGCCCTCTTAGACTCAGTAACTGATTACGCCACATTTAGCAGCAATAACTGCAAACGAACGCTTCCTGTAGTTATTGATCAGTCTCTCACAGCGCCACGGAGGAATTTTGGCCCACTCCTTCACGCAGAACTGCTTCAACTCAGTGACATTTGTGGGTTTTCGAGCATAAACTGTTTGTTTCAGGTCCTGCAACAACATCTCAATGGGGTTTAGGGCTGGACTTTGACTAGGCCATTCCAAAACTTAAAATTTCTTGTTCTTCAACCATTCTGATGTAGACTTGCTTGTGTGTTTCGGATCATTGTGTTGCTGCATGACCCAGCTGCGCTTCAGCTTCAGCTCAAGGACGGATGTCCTGACATTCTCCTATAGAATTCTCTGATACAGAGCAGAATTCATGGTTCCTTCAATGATGGCAAGTCGTCTAGGTCCTGATGCAGCAAAGCATCCCAAATCACACTACCACCACCATGCTTGACAGTTGGTATGAGGTTTTTACTGTGGAATGCAGTGTTTGGTTTTCGCCAGACATAACAGGGCCCATGTTGGCCAAAAAGTTCCACTTTTGACTCATCTATCCATAGAACATTGTTCCAGAACTCTTGAGGATCATCCAGGTGCATTTTGGCAAACTTGAAATGAGCATTCATGTTCTTCTTAGTGAGCAGTGGTTTCCGCCTTACTACTCTGCCATGAATCCCATTTTTGCCCAGTTTTTTTTTGATGGTGGAGTCATGAACACTGACCTTAGCCGAGGCCAGAGAGGCCTGCAGATCCCCGGATGATGTTCTAGGGTTCTTTGTGACTTCCTGGACGATTTTACGCCTTGCTCTTGGAGAGATTTTGGCAGGACAGCCACTCCTGGGAAGACTCACTACTGTCCCAAACTTTCTCCATTTGGACAAATGGCTTTGACTGTGGTTTGGTGATGCCCCAGAGCCTTAGGAATGGCTTTGTAACCCTTTCCAGACTGATAGGCATCAACAACTTTTTTCCCCCCAGAGGTCTTCAGGAATTTCTTTTAATCGTGGCATGATGTGCCTCTAGAACCTGTGTGCTGACAACTGACGACGACCAAAGTTTGGTGTTATTTTTTTCTCAGACTTCCTCTATATACTACGACAACCCACAAAAAGATCTGAGCTAATTCAATGTGAATATTGTGCAAAAATGCAGAAAATCAGACCAGGGACAAATACTTTTTCACAGCACTGTGGGCTGTGTGTGCTTGAAACCAGGTTATTCATGATTATCTATGCTTTTAACTGTATAAACTTGTCTATAAACACTTAATAATTCATTATGTGATACGTGTACTTATATAAGCTGATAATCACAAGTGAATTGCATTAAAAAATGTATGAATGTAAATCTTGTCAATTTTAATGAGATGGTCACCCAAAGCAAGGGGATTTCAGTCTGAACCAAGTCGGTTAAAAGTCTGAAATGTGTATAACACGGTGTTAGAGCACTGGCCTAATTATAAGTGTCTTTGTTGGATGTTCTGAGAGTTAACTAGCATGTTACCTAATTAACCTTTTGTCACCAATTATTGTTAACAGGTGAGGGTCCATGATTACTATAAATATAGGTAGTACAGGCACAAGTTTGTCATTCCTGAATGTAAGGGAGCAGAAAATGGCAAAATATGCTCAGTTAAGCAAAGAAAAAAGACTATTTACATTACTTTAAGAAATGAAGGTCAATCTTTAAGACAAATTGCAAGAACTTTGCAAGTGTCTGTAACGTGTGTGGCCAAGACCATCAAACGATTTGAAGAAACTGGCACTCATGAGGACCGAACAAGGTCAGGCAGGCCAAGGATGACCTCAGAATCAGAGAACAAGTTCATTCGAGTCACAAGTCTGTGAAACCGGTGATTAACTGCCCCTGAAATACAAGCTCAGCTAAATGCTGCTAGAAGTACAGCTGTTTCAACATCAACTGTTCAGAGGAGATTGCGTGAAGCTGGCCTAAGTGGAAGAATTGCTGCAAAGAAACCATTGTTAAGAGTGCAGAATAAGAGGAAGACACTTGCCTGGCCCAAAAAAACAGAAGCTGGACGTTTGAGGAGTGGATGTCGGTCTTACGGACCGATGAGTCAAAATTTGAAATATTTGGGTCTAACCGCCAAGTATTAGTAAGTCACAGAGAGGGTGAGCGCATGAGTTCTGCATGTGTGGTTCCCACTGTCAAGCATGGAGGAGGCAGTGTCATGGTCTGGGGTTGCTTTGCTGGTGACATAGTTGGTGATCTCTACCAAGTCCATGGCAAGCTCAACCAGCATGGCTATCATAGCATACTTCAGAGGCATGCCATTCCATCAGGATTACGGCTAGTTGGGCAGTCCTTCATTGTCCTTGTCATAGTTCTTTAAATAAAATAAAAAACCTACTATTGATAGTAAGCCAACTGAGTCTGTGTCTTTGTGTTCACCGCTGGGGAAAGCTGTATGGCTATGGCCGTGCAGTAGCCTTGAGCTCCGCGTAACCTCCTTGGGCACGCCCCACCAAGCCAGTCCAGGCCTCTGAATCGGCTCAGGGCTGGGTGAGCCAACCTGCAAAATTACTTTCTTAGCAAGGCATCTCCTGTTGCGCTTCTCAGCTGCTTCCATAAAGGCATACACGCCCCCAAGATCAGCGACATGGTCTCCCTGTCTCAACATCATAAAAAGGTAAAGGGGCTGTACAAATTTATTTATGACCTTTTCACTGTCTCTTTTTGTTCCAGCTTGGCAAACCTTGTAACACTGGAACTCCGAGAAAACTTGCTAAAATCCCTGCCTACGTGAGTAAAGAACACCATTCCTGTTTTCAGTCAAAATTTTACGCTTGTTTTATTGTTGTAGATTATACCAAACAACATCATTCCCAACTAGTCGGGACACAAATAGATTTGCTTGTATAAGGCTAAAAAGTACAGGCACTCTAATCTGTAAAACAAAAAAGATTTCTCTCTCTCCCATCTTTCTTTATGATCAACCAATAGTAAATGCTTTTAAACAAATGTGTGCTTTTTTATTCAGCTGTAAATGTCCCACTTTTCAGTCCAACCATTGTTTCCTTTTGCAAATACATTTCTATAATGGAGGGGGCTTGTGTTGTGTGATTGTAGGTCGCTGTCATTCCTGGTGAAACTGGAACAATTAGACCTTGGCAGCAATGAACTGGATGTTTTGGTAAGAAGTAATATCTTTCATAGTAGAGATGTACATCCAGTAGTGAGATTATCAAAAATGGTATGAAGATTCTATGTCTGTCTATCTTGCTGAAAAAGCAACATATAATCTATTGTGTTGCAGTTTTCCTTGTTCTGATAAACTGATATATATAAACACATGCCCGTTTTATAAGAAACTGAAACTATTTAAGTTTTCCTAGGGATTCTTTCTTTAAAGTGGTGAAATAGATTTGTGATAAATTGTTATGCTATCATATTACAGATTATGAAAACAATAATAATGACTAATTGTGTCTTACTAATGAACATTTTGTTATATGAATAAATACTGTATATAATTGATGATAGTGATGAGGGAATATGTTTTAATTCTGCATAGTGCTGTCGTTATGGTGGGAGCCCCCAAGATGGGGATTTCACACACAGTGCTGACTTTGTCTGTCTCTGTCTCCTATGTGTGTTTCCCAGCCGGACACTTTGGGAGCGCTGCCAAACCTGCGGGAGCTGTGGCTGGACAGGAACCAGCTATATTCACTGCCACTGGTAAGTACTCCTCAGGCACTGATTGGCTCATCTAGCCATCATAGCTATGGCTAAACGTTTTGCATCACCTTATAGAATGAACTAATTTTGCTTCATGAAGTCAAATGAAACCTGCTGATGATTTTAATGTTACATTAACATATTGAATTGCATGCTGCTTTGTATTTTTCCATAAACCTGCCAAATTGAGGAATGTCACATGTCAAAATGTAACATGAAATACTGCATTGATGTTATGGCCCGCAATATAATATAATCTTCACCCTCTCCTCTAGGAGCTGGGTAACCTGCGCCGGCTGGTGTGTCTGGACGTGTCTGAGAACAAGCTGGAGCAGCTACCCAAGGAGCTGAGCGGCCTGGTGGCACTGACAGACCTGCTGCTGTCCCAGAACCTGCTTGAAACCATCCCCGACGGCATTGGTGAGAAACCCTAGCCCAGTCAGGACACCCAACACTCCCTTAACATGATTGTACCATCATCACAAGGGCTTCTTTAGCAACCCCAGTTATAAAACTAGTTTTAATTCCTGTTTTGTTTTTTTGTTTTTTTTTATTATTCAAGTATTTGTAAGAGGGGTGGTATTAGACAAAAAGAAGGAAACAAAAAACAGCCACAGCAAATTCTAGATCTTTTTAACAGAGTTGCGGTCAATTCCAATTCCATTTCCATTTCCATTTCGTCCCAGTTCCCTTTTATACAATTCCTATTCTGTCTTACGGCATAGTCTTTACTAAGGTTTATGCCACAGGCTTTATCAGGTTACTTGACAAGTTCATTGAGCTCTATGCAGTTTTTGTTTGCGCAATAAAGTCTTTGTTGTAAAATTATTGGAATAGGAATTTGAATGATTTAAAGGGAATTGGGATTAGAGGGGAAATGTTACCAATGACAGTTTGTTTATTTCACTGTAATTAGTAAAACATTCAAGAAAAAAAACACAAACACAGCCTGGTTGGAACAGTAAAGAAAGCATGAAGATAGTTATCACCATCTGAGCAAAACTTAGAACTCAGGAAAGCAATCACCGGTGTTCAGTGGCTGTATTTTACAATGTACTGGACATGGCAGCCATCAGTTCCTTTGTTTTGTACAACTAATGCACCAGGGAAAATATCAGTAGGAGAGATTTCATCTTGATGCTAGCCACTGAGCTTTTGGCGGAAACATTTTGATCAAAAGGCTGTAAAGTGGCAGGGAAACAGTGTGCACCGTATCCAGGTTGAGCTGCAAGCAACACACGCGAAGAAAACAATGCCAGGTAACCAAATGCAATCAAAATAAAACTTATGATATCTGTACCTAGTGTGGTAAATGCACACTGCAACTGCATATCAGGATATTACAAAACACGGGTAGGTAAACTTTTCGCAATGGACAGAATTGAGTGAAGTCTTGCTTCATGTGCAAGTAATAAGTACAAGAAACCTTGTGGAAGGAAACCGTAGCTGTTTCAGTCCAGGACTCATATTATTAAGGAAATGGTTTAACTAAAACTGGTTTGGAGTGGGCTTTCTAGGACCAAAGTTGTCTTTCTTTGTGATAGAGTGGTTAAAAGTCCTGTATTACCCCCTTGCATACTAATACTAATGGTTTCTCATCAGGGTGCCTGAAACAGCTCTCCATCCTGAAGGTGGATCAGAACCGACTGACCCACCTGACAGACTCGATAGGGGACTGTGAGAACCTGACTGAGCTCATGTTGACTGAGAACCTCCTCACGGTAGGAACACCACTTTCTCCTTGAAGTATAAATCAGCATTATTAGCTGGCAGTCGAATCTGGAATCTGTCTTTTTAAAGAACAAATTCTTAATACAACTTAATACACATAAAACTACATAGTCAAAACACGGCAGCACCCCCCAGTAAAACTAGAAAGAAAAACGTCTCATAGCATGTGTAGAGCAGCTGTCTGCACTAAAAAATTACTAGTTTGAAAAGGAGATGATGCCACATCTCATGACTAGCAGTGCACAATGCATTAACTGTCCTAAATTTAATATGAAGGTGAGCTGGGTTTGTATAAGTTAAGAAATGCCCAGTTTCCTTTTAGTTCTTAAGATCCAGCCTTTGTGTGTTTACTGAGTTGAGGAGTCATGCCTAGCTTCAAGTTCGATTTTGAGTTTACTTTTTATTTTTGCTGTCCCCTTAGCGTTTTGTGATGTTTCCAACCATTATGAGCAGAAATTATTGCAATTTTAAGTGTTATGTTTAATCTGTATTTTGATATACTCTGTGAATGTGCTTAGAGTTCAGGAGCAGCTGTTGAGTTGTAAAAGCTAGATTCCTTTTTTTATTGATTTACATTAATTAGGGATATCCAAATATTTCAGTACAACGCAGTAGATAAACTTCAGCATCCCAATGCCTGTGTGATGTAATTGTTGTAAGCCATGTGAGATCTGATTGGAGCTGGACCATTTTAAGGAGCGCTGGTTGGGAACCAGAAAGCAGCAGTAACTGCATCTAGTCTTAAATACCTGCTTATTTAATAAAGTATAAAATACAAGAAAAGCACCAGAAGATTTTCAGCAAAAGTAAAGTGGGGTTGTGATTTTGCTGATGGTGTGAATAAAAGAGATAATACAATGGATTTAAGACCTTGGTTAGCAGAATTGTTAAAATAAATTAATATGAGCCAGTTTAGAGCATGAAAACAGAAGTAGTCAATGTAATAAGTGGTCTTAAAGCTTTCTTTTAAAACTGGAATGTGGGGGTGTGGTGTAGAACAAAGAGCTGGCAGCATGGCAGTTTAAACTTGGATCAAGATGGCTTTAGCATTGTCATTGAATCACCAGTGCCAATAGCGCAGTGTTGGCATTCTTGATAGCAGGAAGGTTAATTGCAGTGGAAACCAACCCCTGGGTGATCACGGACACAGCTGTCACCAGCAAGAATAGAAACCAGTACTGTATAATTATAAAAATAAGCACATGAGCTTTGACTTGGGTTGGTGTTATTTTATGTGGAAATTGCATTTGCTGTCATCATAAAACAAGGATTTTGCTCAGACACAAGTGCATATATATGTGCGTGTGTGTGTGTGATATATATATATATATATATATATATATATATACACACACACACACACACACACACACACACACACACACACACAGTACTGTGCAAAAGTTTTAGGCAGGTGTGAAAAAATGCTGTAAAGTAAGAATGCTTTCAAAAAGACATGTTATTAGTTTATATTTATCAATTAACTAAATGCAAAGTGAGTGAACAGAAGAAAAATCTACATCAAATCAATATTTGGTGTGACCACCCTTTGCCTTCAAAACAGCATCAGTTCTTCTAGGTACACTTGCACAAAGTCAGGGATTTTGTAGGCATATAGTCAGGTGTATGGTTAAACAATTATACCAAACAGGTGCTAATGATCATCAATTCAATATGTAGGTTGAAACACAATCATTAACTACAAGAAACAGCTGTGTAGGAGGAATAA
Organism: Polyodon spathula; assembly: GCF_017654505.1. Lineage (NCBI taxonomy): Eukaryota > Metazoa > Chordata > Actinopteri > Acipenseriformes > Polyodontidae > Polyodon > Polyodon spathula. Next base: position 30,615,232 of record NC_054537.1, on the reverse strand, counting down.
AACTGGGTGAGGAACAGCCAAACTCAGCTAACAAGGTGAGGTTGCTGAAGACAGTTTACTGTCAAGTCATACACCATGGCTAGACTGAGCACAGCAACAAGACACAAGGTAGTTATACTGCATCAGCAAGGTTTCTCCCATGCAGAAATTTCAAGGCAGACAGGGGATTCCAGATGTGCTGTCCAAGCTCTTTAAGAAGCACAAAGAAATGGGCAACGTTGAGGACCGTAGACGCAGTGGTCGGCCAAGGAAACTTACTGCAGCAGATGAAAGACACATCATGCTTACTTTCCTTCGCAATCGGAAGATGTCCAGCAATGCCATCAGTGGGACCCTGGTACACCCATCTACTGTCTGGAGAAGTCTGGTCAGAAGTGACCATCATGGAAGACTTGCAGCCAAAAAGCCTTACCTCCGACGTGGAAACAAGGCCAAGCGACTCAGCTATGCACGAAAACACAGGAACTGGGGTGCAGAAAAATGGCAGCAGGTGCTCTGGACTGATAAGTCAAAATTTGAAATATTTGGCTGTAGCAGAAGGCAGTTTGTTCGCCGAAGGCTGGAGAGCAGTACACAAATGAGTGTCTGCAGGCAACAGTGAAGCATGGTGGAGGTTCTTTGCAAGTTTGGGGTTGCATTTCTGCAAGTGGAGTTGGGGATTCCTCCTCCTCAATGCTGAGAAGTACAGGCAGATAATTCTCTATCATGCAGTACCATCAGGGAGGCATCTGATTGGCCACAAATTTATTCTGCAGCATGACAACGACCCCAAACATCAACGACCCCAAACATTCAGCGAAAGTCATCAAGAACTATCTTCAGTGTAAAAAAGAACAAGGAGTCCTGGAAGTGATGGTATGGCCCCCACAGAGCCTTGCTGTCAACATCATAGAGTCTGTCTGGGATTACATGAAGAGAGAGAAGCAGCTGAGGCTGCCTAAATCCACAGAAGAACTGTGGTTCTCCAAGATGTTTGGGCCAACCTACCTGCCAAGTTCCTTCAAAAACTGTGTACCTAGTGTACCTAGAAGAATTGATGCTGTTTTGAAGGCAAAGGGTGGTCACACCAAATATTTATTTGATGTAGATTTTTCTTCTGTTCATTTACTTTGCATTTTGTTAATTGATAAATATAAACTATTAACATGTCTATTTTTGAAAGCATTCTTACTTTACAACATTTTTTCACACCTGCCTTAAACTTTTGCACAGTACTGTGTGTGTGTGTGTGTGTATATATGTATATATATATATATATATATATATATATATATATATATATATATATATATATATATATATATATATATATATATATATTATATATATATATATATATATATATATATATTATATATATATATATTATATATATACATGTATATACCTACATATCCTGATCTTGTTGACTTTTTTTAAGATAGTAGCCAGAATTTGCTACCTGCCTGGAAAGTAGGTAGCAAAGTGGTCATTCAATTCGGTAGCAGTTTATTCAACCTAATTTATATATAAAAATAATTTAAAAAGTAAACACCTACCTACTGTTTTAAATAGACTGAATATTCCAAACTATCACATAGTTGGCCTATATTTAAATCGGAAAGTATTTATTGAAACCACTTTGTGCTCAACTAAGTAATGGAACTAATGCAATGCCTTGTCGAAATGTATTTAGTTTTATCCTTAACGTCTACAAGAATTCAACCATATCTGTCATCTGTGCCAAACTTTTTTTGTTCACAGACCACCTGGATTTTTATATATTTTTTTAATCTCTGCAGATCAAACAATAAACAGTAAAGCTAGCTGAAAAATAAACACGTAACAGAAAATAACTATAATACTAACAATAACCATAGACTTACCATTCTCTTTGTTAATGTGATGGGTGGGCCTATTTCTGTGAGCAAACTAAAATTTTAAAACACGTTTTTTAAAGAACGGTTCTAGTTTACTTTTCAAGAACAGGAGTTTACTGAAAGAGGAAAAAACCGTAATGTTATTTTTAAAATCCATATTTAAACCTTTAAACTCCAGCAAATAAACTTACCTAATAAATACTACACATTTTTAAAAGAAGCAATACAATGACCATCTTTTCTAGGTTTTTTTTTTAGCCCACAGACTGCAGTAACCAAGGCGTTGCTATTTAAATATGTAAATTAGCCATGTGTGCGCGCAACCCACAGTCAGCAGCTGGCTGGGTGTTTATAGAGTTAACCACGCCCAACAGAAAGGAAACATACACCAGTACTGCTATGGTTTTATTTGAAAGGAGATTCAGCATTGTTGATTCGATTTCTAAGTCGCAAAGTACTACAACGTAGTTTTAAAAAAAAAAAAAAAGTTGTCTACCATTTACAGGATTTTTCTCACTTACCGTTGATGTAGAGGATGCTGTGACACTTTGAAGTGCTTTCTTTGGTAGTGAGCACTGTGGAAGAGTTTTTTGGGGTTTCTTTTTTTTTTTTTAAATAGATATGTAACCCAACTCAGAGAAGATAACTTCCTCCCTGCGGACAGGGATTCTGTGATTTTAAAATCGGGTTACTGAAATCCAAAGTACAGGAACAGTAAGTGTTAATTGACTTGGGTGCTTCTATTATTATTATTACTACTACACACAGACTGTTTCACACGTTACCCCCTCCCCTACTCCGGATTTCTGCTTTGCTGAAATAGGCAGATACGTCACAAATCTGTTTTTTATGTTTGTTTTTTTAACCCCTCTCTGCCTGTCCCTGGCAGATTTTGCCGCGGTCTGTAGGGAAGCTGAAGAAGCTGACGAACCTAAATGTTGACCGGAACCGGCTGACCGCCCTGCCCCTGGAGCTGGGTGGCTGCTCCAGTTTGAATGTGCTCTCCCTGCGAGACAACCAGGTCACCAAGCTGCCGGCCGAGCTGGCAAATGCCACTGAGCTACACGTGCTGGATGTGGCCGGGAACAGGTAACCAATCCTTTACCAGTGCCTGTCTATTCCATTACAGGACTCTGTTCTAACCGGTTCCTGGATTGTATAATGGACTCTGCTGCTGAAGATCAATAAAATAATTAATCAAGGTTTTTTTTACCTATAAGTTTGTAAGTGTGCCTTGGTTTTTGGTGATTTGCCTGATGGATTCATTTAAATCTGGATGAAAACAATGGATACAATGGAATGTATTTTTTCACCTATATTTTTTTACTAAACTTTTGAAGAAACCCTTGACTCCAAAAACCTCCTTTTTCATAATATCAAGATTGGTTATATTAACAGTTTAAACCAAAGAATGCTCTTGGTTCTCTTTCTTTTTTGATTCAAAATAATTAAGGACCTGGTTTGAACAAAGTTTTGTAATGGAATAGATGGCGGAAAGCATGTCGCATCAGTACAGTGTTGAAAAAGTTTAGTTTACCAGAGTCTGTACTGGTTTCTGCATAACTGCCATCTGAATTCTCTCTGTTCTGTTTCTATTTTTTGACCAATAAATAAGTTACAAGTCAACCTTGTACCCCAAACTGAAGGCACTTATCCTATTGGGCAATTCGGTAGAGCTTGGCAGTGTCTGGTGAAGTGAAGAATGCAGTTTAGCTCTCCCTTTCCCTTTACTCTCTCCCCAGGCTTCTGAACTTGCCCTTTGCCCTGACCAACCTCAACCTGAAGGCCATGTGGCTGGCAGAAAACCAGTCCCAGCCCATGCTCAAGTTCCAGACAGAAGACGATGAGAATACTGGGGAGAAGGTGCTGACCTGCTACCTCCTACCGCAGCAGCCCTCACCCAGCCTCGGTGAGTACAGCCGGAAAGCACACTAGAAGCTCTGAGGGTGACTGTTGTATTTCCCCGGTCTGGTGTTTGTGTCCAAGTTTGTACATTTTTTATGTGACCTTGGAGGCATTGTTTGATTTGAGTTTACTTAACTTATGTTTTCTTTGTATTAGATCACTTGAAAGCTTTCTTCTGCAAGAATTCCTCCAAGGTGTGAGCTCCCTCTAGAGAGACTAGAAAGTGTGACTGGAAGCGTTAAGGAGGGCTACATAGGTTTAATAAGCATTTTATAGTAAATGTGCTGCAGAAGTTGTACCTTTTTAAAAGTGTTTTGCATAGTGGGACCAGTGCTGAATGATTTATGGTGTGTGATGGTTTTGAAACATTTCATCAATGATCAGGAATTAATTTTGGAGTTTTAAGTGCAGCTTGGAAAATGTAAATGTATAGTAATCCATCGCATATCCTACTGCAGTGGGTCCAGAGTAAGATACATGGTATTAATGCTTGTGACCGAGTAGCTGTCTGCGGTGTGGGTGCATGCATTCGCTGCTGAGTGACAGGCAGGAGATTGAAGTTGATACGCCCAGCAGGTGAAAAGGATTTATTTACATAAACACACTGAACAGGTCACGTGACACTACCAGCAATGGCAGCACATGGAGTACATATAACAGTGTACAGAAACTTTGGTAGGATCTACAGTATCTGAACTAATCTTCTTTGTTCAATAATAAACTAACATTGCTGAAGAGGTTGGTCATGGTGGATAAACGGTTAGGGCGGATATGTGACGGGCAGTTGTGTGATGGATTACTGTATTTTCTTTGCATTCTTTTATTTATAACTTTATTTACAGTTCAGTTTTGTGTAGAATGCACCTATGGTTTAGTTCACAAACTTAATGGCAACCATGGTGTATTATGGATGACTAGGTTACCAAGTTTTTTGGTAATGCATTTATGTGATGCAGTGCAACGTGCAAAGACCCCAGCTCAGTCCATTCACTTTCAGCAAATCCAGTTTCCTCAAATTGGAAGAAAATGGGGGCCCTCTCCCTGGGAATGCTGGGCAATAACTGGATACTGTGCATTCAAAATAAAGCATGGTAATACTTCTTGTTCACAATGTGTCGGTTATGTCTTTCAGAGAACCTCCTGCAGAACAGTGTTGATGACAGCTGGACAGACACCAACCTGAACCGTGTCAGTGTGATCCAGTTCCAGGAGGAGGCCAAGACTGAGGAGGAGGACGAAGAGGCTGCGGCCGAGAAAAGGGTGAGGCTCGCTGGGCCCTGCTGGCCAGGAATGCGGCTTCATTCTCATAGCATAAGCTGTCCTCTCCTGGTATCTCACACACACTTCTGGCCAAATATTTCTCCCTCAGAGCTTGACTTCCACTTCTCACTTAAAAAATTACATTTTACAGCACAACCAAAATGGCGTAACAATTCAAGTTTTTATTATATTAGTGATGTGATAAATATAGGACGGTTTATCTCCAAACTGGGGTGGGAATTTACAGCATGATTTGCTCCAGTCCAGTTCAATGGACTGCTGTAGTGTGTAGCTTGTCAGTGAGGTCTGTCTTTGTTCTCCAGGGGCTGCAGCGACGAGCGACTCCCCACCCCAGCGAGCTGAAAGTAATGAAGAAGGTGATCGAAGACCGCAGAAACGAGGCCTACACTGCCAAGCCTGACGGGGGACTCGAGTCTCCAGACAATGAGGTAATGCTGTAACCATTTCTACCTCCACACAACACAGTGCGGTGTAGCCTATAACAGGATGGCTAGGCTATGATTGCGCCTTTTTTACACATTTTGAAAAGTGCTTTTTTTTTTTTTTTTAAATATAAATGAACGCCTTGCTGTTTGCCGTCTCCTTCGTTTCAGGAAAGTAGCTAGTTCAGATGGACTTTAAATAATTTGCATTCAAGCTTATACAATAGGATCAGAAGAATTCCAAGGATGGAAAAATATCAAGTGTTGTGATTTGTGTTTAAAGAGAAATTAGCAAAGGCGGCATTCAGGGCTCTACCTTTTAAGAGGCTGTAGGTGTAGTTTTGTTGGTGGGCCCCAGAGCAGGGTGTCATGATCTATTGGTGTCTTGTGTTTTTGTGCAGGAGAAGAGGCTGAGTGCACTGTCCAATCAGAGCAATGACTCTCAGGCCTCCAACAGCACGGCGTCGGCTGGGTCTGAGAGCTGTGATTCTGCAGAACACGAGAGGCGATCCAACATTGTTGGCGTGACACCAGACGTGGAGGAGCAGGTGGATGAGGAGGAGGGGCTTGATGATGAGATGGAGGTGGAGTACATTGAGGTGAGCTTGCAGCACTTTAATACTGTATCTAATAACTCTGAGCGTGTGTTTTGAGCGTGCACATTTGTCTCTGCATGGTGTACAGTATGTCTTGGCTGCGTTTGACAGAACTGTAATGAGCAAGTGCTGTCTATTTCCAGTATACATTGCTGTCTTGCTTTGGGATAACTTTTACCGTACAAGTCCCGTTCACCACAATTGAGCTGAGAAGATTTACAGTTCCCCAGACACAAAGCGGTGATTTACAATTTATCTAAAGGAATATGAATGTAAAAAATAGTTTCACAGAAACAAAAGGTGGCAGTGATTTAAAGCTGAGGAGACTTTGTTGGAAGCAAGTCTCCCCTGGTGAGCCATGCAGTGGCCTGAAACCTAGTCTTCTAAAACCAAGTTCCAAGCCACAAAGTGGCTTTGTGTTCACTCAGCTTAACAGATCATTAATTCACTCAATTAGTACAATACAAGTGCAAAGTATCAGTCATCTAACACAGGGTTTCTCAAACTTGGTCCTGGGGACCCCCTGTGTCTGCTGGTTTTCATTCCAACCAAGCTTTCAATTACTTAACTACATCCTTAACTGAACTGATAATCTGCTTAGACCTTTTTTTACTTGTTTTCATCTCTTAAACAAAGGCAGTTCAAGTTACTTATAACATTTTATAGATAACTTGAAATCTACCACTGTTTAAGAGCTGAAAAGAACTAAAAAGGTCTAATTAAGCAAATTATCTGTCAATTAAGGGTGTAATTGAGAGCTTGTAGGAATGAAAACCAGCAGCCATGGGGTCCCTAGGACCGAGTTTGAGAACCCTTGATCCAACACATGGTCAGTACAAAAGAATTGCTGTGCCATGTGTAGTGACATTTAAAAAAAAAAAAAAAAAAAAAGAATCCTTCTCAATTTTTGTGTGTGTGTGTGTGTTTGCAGCCAACAGTGCACTTTGCTGAGGAGCCCATTATCCGCGGGGGAGAGGAGGATGAGGATGGGGAGGAGGAGCCGGCCGTCCCCATGGAGAAGCAGCGGCTCATCCGCAAGGACACACCGCACTACAAGAAGCACTTCAAGATCACTAAGCTGCCCAAGCCCGAGACTGTGGCGGCGCTGCTGCGAGGGCTGAGCGTGGAAGGGGTGGACCACCATGAGTTCAGGGCTCCACCGCATTGTGCCCAGGAGGAGGGGCGGGAGGGGGAGCAAGAGCAGGAGGGGGGGTTGGAAGTGGAGGGCAGAATGAGTGACAAGACCAACACAGCACTGCAGCCGTTCAAGGTAGGGGCCCGGCATTGCACAGAGCAGGGCCAGTTTCTTCACTCAGTTCAGTTTGAGAAATGTGTGTGTGTGCTGCTTCTTAACTGAAGTAACTTTTCCTTGCATGCACTGAATATATACACAGTCTACCTTTTCTAAAAATACCATCATTTTTTAGATGTCACATGCAATTGAGATGCTGTTTAATAAGAAACAGCAGTCCCGCTTCCTTGCCAAAAATGTAATTCCCCAGCATTGGCACTGTGGCTGTATGGAAATAAGCTGTGATAAGGGCTTAACTTGTAGATACCTTCACTTAACTATTCTCCGTTAACCAGTGGAAAACACTGAGCACAAACACTGGTAGACTTGTACTGCAAGAAGGGAGAGTTGCTTTGTTATGAAATGGAAACAGCCTGACAGATTTGGACCTGACAGATGTGTAACAGCAAAATCAAAATGATCTTTACTCTGTGGAACTGTCAAGAAACTATTCAGAACAATAATTTTAGAGGAAGTGGTTTCCTGACAGCTTTGTACGCTCGCAGAATATTTGCCTTTGCACTTCCTTCAATAGTCCTGTGTCCTTTTTTTTTTTTTTTTTTTTTTCCCCCCTTTGGTTATGTGTCTTACCTTTTAAACCGTTCCTGAAGTTTACGTTGTATGATTGTTACGGTTTTAATACCCACGCAACTTACACGTACACCCAAACTCTGTGTGGTACCTTTTTTAAAGGTCTGTGTTAGGGAGCTGTCTCCACCCACTCAAATCTCACACACTGACTGCTAATTTTTTTTTGTATGAGTCCATTTCGCCACAAATAAGCAGAGGAGATTTACTGTTACCCAGGAGTTGAAATAACAACAAATAATGGTTGATGGATTTATTAAATCAGTGCCTGAAACCAGAAAACTAAAGGCAGATAAGTGAAAGCTAAAAGCATAATATGAGTTCGTTGAATTAAACACAGAACACACATTTAATTTTGGTTCAGTAATAAATAGAAACACATTTTGCTGGCTCCTATGTTGTTGGAAATCAGTTAGTGCATTAATCTGCCTGCCTAACAACATCGGATAAGTAGTAGCAACTCTTAGTGGCACTTTACTGGCTTTTGCATTAGCTTTGTCCAATTTATCCACACACGCAATTCACAGTTGAGGAGAAAAAGCTTGTAGCAAGTCCCAATGTTGCAGATGCGATAAGGTTTCTGAAGTTCATGTGTGTTGGATCATATGAAACACATTGGTTAACAAATCATATCTGCTTTATCAGCCTGCACATCCTCTACAATTAGACCCATCACTCCTCCTGCTAACAGCTATTAACATGTTCAGAGAACCTCACAGTAGATCAAACACACAAGTCAGAAACCGAAGACCCTTTGCGTTCCTTGGCAGGCCCTGCTGGCTGGCTGCTCGAGCTCCAAGAAGTCTGATATGATTGTGACAGGATCGCACAGGGCCGCTCAGCAGCAGTAGTGGTTTTCAGGACTCTGTCCCACTAGACCTGCACTTCTGCAGAGGGGTTCTTATCCTCATGCTATTGCTGCTGCCATCGCTGCCCGTGGCCTGACTCTGCTTCCAGCGTGCCAGTTCACTGCTCTGATTTCTCTGGGGAGTGGTTCTTGATTTCAGCAGGGTGTATGTAAGTGTAAAGTCACAGTTCTAGGTAAATAAGTAAACACATTTTTGCTAAAAATCCCCCAAAACATCCATGACTTTGAATTCTAAATCTGCCAATGAGCTTTTCAAGCAGGCCTTGCCAGTTAAGATGTGGAACAGAGGCAAAAAAGATAATGGTTTTCTGCTAAAATGACATGATTTATAGGAAGAATTAGATGTTGAACCTAGCTTAATATGGGTTCTGTATTCAAAGTGGTTCAGTTATGTGTGCTTGGATGTACAATATATAAAGTTAAATACACAGAAGAGCCAGCCTACCAACGTTTCAGTTGTTCTGAATCGTTGACGGGCCCTGGAGGCAGACTGGCTTCCCCTTTTCAGTTCAGTTCCTGGCCCTTATGCAGCTGCAATATTTGTTGGGTTAGTTCAAGTTGTTGACCTGCATTTATACTTTGCATTTTATTCTGTTTTTTTTTTTTTTTTTTCATTTTAGTTTTTTTTTGTTTTTCCCTTCCTTCCCTTCTATGTGCAACTGTTTGAAAATCATTGTTTGCTCTTCTGCTAAACCACTTTTTTTTTTTTTTTTTAACAAAAGGATTCTGAATATGGTGCAAGCAGTTATACCCTGGGCTCTGAAACTTCCCATGTACTGTCAAATTGGATATATAAAAATGTTTCTAACATGTTATGAGTGTTTAAGTCTGGGAGACAAACTTGTAGGTTAACGTCTCTGTGTAACCAGCTTTCTTTGTGGTTTGACCAGTTTAAATTGGCTCCCATTTTTGGGGGAACGCCATTAGCAGACATCTTTTTTTAGTCTGCTTGACGTTCTTATAGTTTTACCTCCAGTTCAAGTGAGGTACAAGTTTTTTCACAAAGAGCTGTTTAGCAGATTAGTGCAGCTGGAAGTAGCCAATTCATATTCAGTGTTTGGTTGTTGATAACTAGAAGTCCTGGTGTTATTTTTTTAATTGAAATTTAAATTGAAAGAAACTGACAGGGATTCATGTGCACACTTTGTTGTGACCAAATGTTTTGGGGCTCAGGGCAGCTGCAACTCACATGTGACGGAGTGAGTGAGTGTGTGGTGGAATGGTCTTTGAATCCTGTGAGTGTGTGTGGTGGGTATAAAAACCTGGCAGATTTTGAAATTCAGCTGCTATATAGTTGGGATATCAAAATATTCCTCAATTGATTCCCTGGTTCCCCCTCTGCCTTTTAAAAGGTACATGCTCTGTGTAATGGGATTCTTCACAGTGCCAAGTCTGATGTAAGGCTCATAGTTTCCTCAATGCTATTTTGCTTGCCCGTGCATTCTCTTTATTAGAATGTGAAACACATAGTCCAATTTCTGTACAATGATAGAATGAGGGAGCACAGCCCCTGCTGTAGAATCCATCTCAATAGGATTGCTCTTATTGAGGTGCTCTTTTATAGGTGCGGCACATGCTGCCTCGTGCTATCTGTAAATAAACTAACCATTTTAAAATGCTACTTAGTTTTAAAATTTTCTAATTTATTTAAACTGTGAACACTGCCAAGTGAATCCTTGCATCCTGAACTGGCTGTATGTGTTCTCCTTCCAAGTTATTCTACCTCTGCCCTGCCAACAAAAGGGGGACGTTTGGTTCTGTCTCTGTTTGGGTGTGTCTATGGTTGGTTGGTTAGATGGTTGGCTGGTTTGGTGTTTTTTGGCTCGACTAATCCGCATGCTTCTCGCTGGTTCCTGTCCTAACAGGGGGTGTCGTTTGATCAAGTCAATAATCTGCTGATTGAGCCTGCTCGAATTGAGGAGGAAGAGGTCTGTACCCTACTCTTCTTTCTGTTCACCCTCTTACGAAACGCAAAATCCACCATTAACTTAAGCCAATCACCAGGGATGCCTTAAAACAAATTGAACGAGGGTCAGGGCAGTGCAGCCTGTCTTTGAAGGAGGCTACTTATTTATTGAGTGCCAGATAGTAAACACACACACACACTAATCAAATGTATCGGTTCATGAAGGAAATAACAAGGCTGCAAGTTTAGATTTTTTTGGGCGGGGGTATCCTTGTTATTGTCCAGTCTTGCGGTGGCTCCTTTATTGACAGAATTCACTGCACTGTTGCTCGTAATGTTTTTGTTTTTTTCCCACCCTTTTTCACAGTTGTAGCAGGCAACTCTGTTGGGTTGCTGAATATCTGGGTCTTGGATGAAGCTAAACTGCTAGTTGTTGTTAGGGTGAAATTTTGAGAGTTTTTTATCAATCAAAAAATATGATGTTGGTGTTGATTTACACTTGAACAGAAATAACTACACTTGATTGAAGGGAAAAAAGGGATTGCTTTGGGACTGCTACAGTGAAGGCTGATGGTTGTTAATGGTCATTGAAACTGTGTGGATGAAAATTGCATTGCTTTGGATCAACAATACATTTAGTATCTAAATTGGAACAAATAAACCTGGTTCAGTCAGGGTTGCAATGCAGGGTTAATAATTTGTTTTGCTACTTGTGTAGTAAAATAAAAGGATTAAAAAAAGTTTGAAAGTTTAAATGAATGATGGGAATTCTTTTAAAGTAACAGATTTTTTAAATTATCGCAGGAACATTTCTTCTCTAACTGCAAAATTCTAACATCTTTTAATAAGTCTACATTTAATTTATATATTTGTTTTACTTCAAAAGTGATGTGGGTAATAGTGTACATGCCTAGGGAACATTTATGTGGGTTGGATGTGCAAAGACATTTAGCTGAGCATGTGTAAGTGTCACGTCCTTCTACAGTTGGAGTTGAGCCCAGGTAGCTGACAGTGCTGTGAGAACACAGCTTGTGTTTTGTCTTGATTGGGAACTAGCATACAGTGTAGAGTAGCTTCCACAGAGTCTGCAGAAGTTTGCTGTGTTCATTTTTTCTGCAATGGAAATCAAATAAATACTGTACATATGTAGTGCTTATAAATAAGTGATATAAAACAATCATTTTTTAAATAAAATATAAAATTAGCATTTATTTAATTTCATAATATTAAAAAATTCATAATTGGAACGGAATAAAAACTAGGAGCAGTGGAAACTAGTTGGTCAATTAACACCTAGAAAAAAAGTGTGTCCCATTTTTACAAGTATCTTGAGTATATTATTCATTTGTCAAGGCTGTTGGGTATCAGAATATGACTTAAGTAGAGCATGTCGGGCACTCTGGTGTTATTATTATTGCATATATCTACTTGTGAAATTTGCCAAGTACATTTAAGTACAACAGACTATGTCAGAAAATGTCTCTCTGTCTGTGTCACACTTACTGTATATTTTTTATACATATGGATAGAGAAGCACTTATTGAACTGTGAAGACACTTAGTTTGGACATTCTTAATCAAATTAAGAGAATCTGGAAGTCCATGGAGTCTGTTAGTCAGTCTGTATGCCAAACGTACATTTCTATGTGTATGTACAGTGGATGTAAGATATGGTAGCTTTAATTTTGTATTTACAGCTGCGATGGGCGATGAAATGCTTATAAAGGAAATGTAAAAGGTCATGAGTCAGTGGATTGACAATTGCTCTTCATTTGTGGGTCAGGCTCACTTGGCTGTGCACAGCAGCATTTTGTTTTTGTTTCACTGTGTGGGTCACCGCTTGAAATAGTTGAAGCCCACAGTGCTGGAATGTGGTCAGCCCCTAAAGCTTGTGGCATGTAAAAATGAACAAGGGAGCAGCTCTGCAGCTGTATTTTTAGAGACTGCAACTCACTTTCCGCTTTCAGACTACAGTACAGTAAGTACTGCAAAATGCAGAACTGGTATGTTCAAATACAAATCATGTTCAGTCATTTTGACCTTTCTCATTTTAAAATGGGCTATTTTCCAAAAAGCATTCAAAATATACAGTAGCCATTTCAATGACTTCCCTGTTTGTTGTTTTTTTGGTTGTTATTGTTTTTTTAAGTAATCCAGAATATCAGAATAATTTTGTATATTCATTCAAGCATCTTTACATATTCCTTGCTTCTCTGGTCTGCAGTTTGAATCACAAAAGAACCTAATCTTGAATAAGTAATCTTTTTAATAGAAAGAATTTAATAGATCCCTTGCATCAGAAATCTAAAATCCAGTTTTGTACCCATACAGCATACTAACTTTCCCCTGGGGCTGTTACTCTTCAAATCTTTGAATGCAAAAGCACATTAAGTTTAACTTCCATTAAATCACTCTGCAGTTGTAAGACAGCATTGACTGAAACCTGCCTAAATGAAATCACATGGCAACCACCGGACCAAATGTATTTATTTATGGTAGTTAGAAGGCTGTGTCCGTTGAAGTGCTGTTCAGGAATGTAGGGCGATGCAACTCTGTAGAGCTAACAGTGTCTGAGTACACTACAGGTTAACCACAGGTTCCAGTGAGCTGCACACAGCGTGCAGACACAACAGAGGAGTTCAGTCTAACACCTCTGCTGCATGTTTGGGAAATAATGAAAGGTAATGCATTGTGTGTAGGGTGTCTCTTATTGTTAGACAATATGTGTAGTTTGTACAAGAGGACCGTGAAGCAAACTATTTCTACTTCTATAGACAGACTGAGGATTTTTTTTTATGTAGGTATGTGCGTGCCAAACAAAAGGGCTTTTCACACTACGCCACCAAAACCCGGGTTGAGTCGACACGGGGTGGCCCCGGGGTGTCTCGCCACTGAGTTCAGCCCTGCATACATTCACATTTGCTGTGCTCTACAATTCTGGGGTTAAGATTTTCCCCAGATTGGACATGACCGTTTTCACACTGCATATTTTCAACCTGTGTAAAACACAGTGGCGGAAGTAAATATCCAACATGTCTCCCGACAGTGTTCATTTTTCTGTGTGCTTTTTTGATTATTTTGCAAAGGAGAGCTTGCGTACAACAAGCTCGGTGGAGGAGCGGGCAACGTGTGCTCTTTATATTTACTTAATTGTGTGTGTGTGTGTGTGTGTGTGTGTGTGTAGGCTACATATTTGCAGAGGGTTCTTTCTGCAACCAGAAGTACTTTTTATTATTTCTTGTTGTCTACACCAATCCTGGTCCTGGAGGACCTCGCCATCGCTCCATAACGCTCTTGTCATTTTTATTTACAATTGCGCGCTGATGCGTGAACCTTGCCCCTTGACGTTTGTTTTTGGCTACTGTCATGAGCATTTTGAACCCAAGGCGAGCGCTTCGTCCTGGGTTGAAAATTTTCAAGCCTTGTTTGTGTCGGGGTTAAGTTCACCCGGGTAAAACAGTTTTGCCTCGGGTTGAAACTGGCAATGTGAAGACACTTCCTGTTCGACCCGGGTCGAAATGGCTACTGTGAAAAGCCCTAAATATATCCTAACTGCTCTGTAATGTTTTGCTGCAAATTTCCATTACAAAATCCCACCCTTATTTATCAGCATTCATTCCTTTTTGTTTTTCTAAAGAAAATGTTCTAGTATGATCCAGTGCAATCCAATAGCATTCCCACACTTACCATTTAGCTAACCTCGCATTCACACCATTCATTTCCTTTAAGCTTGGCTTGCTAAATGTTGAATCCAGAGAATATTATATGGATAAGTTGTCAATCTGCTGGCACAATACAAATACGGGTTTTAAACAAACAGAGTTATGGGAACAAAAACACTGTATTCTCTATTAAAACTTGTATGGCTAGTAGGAAAAATGTATATGCATTGTTTGTGCAATTGATGAGGCGAGTACATATCAGATTTGGGGTCAATTATAATTACAATTAGAACAGAATTGTTTGCTGAAATTGCAATTAGAATTACAATTACACTAAAGTAACAAACAACTGCATACATTGACATGCTTACTCTATTTATTCTAAATAACCAATAATCACAGGTACAAATACAGAAACATGCTAAATAACTTTTTTTTTTTTTTCAAACAAATGGGATGGTTGAAAATACAAGTGATTGAATGACAAAGGCATATTTGAACTTTAATCAATCAGTTATACTTACAATTAAGAGGATGTGCTATGGTTCAATTATAATTAGGTACATTGCAGTTGCAAGTAATTCCAAATAGCATAATTACAATTGTGATTGACCCCTGGTCTGGTTTATATCACTTTTTTATTTTTTTATTTTAACCCATCACTCTTTCTGCCAGAAGTTTTAAACATGTAATTCTGCTTCCAGCTGACGCTAACGATACTCCGTCAGACTGGGGGTTTAGGGATCAGTATTGCTGGGGGCAAAGGCTCCACACCCTACAAAGGCGATGATGAGGTTTGTGGACATCTATATGTACTCTCTGTTGACACCCTCCGCAGCCCCTTTGCAACTGGCAGTAGGTACATGGAGAATCTCCATACAAATTCACAGTTGCACACCACCTCTCACTTAAGAAATATCTTATTTAGGAGTCCTTTCAGACTCTGCCCCTGTGGTTGAAAGTGGATATTAGTTAGTAAGCCTGGGGAATGCTCAGAGGAGAAGCAGCAATAAAGTATTATGCAAAACACACACGGTAGGATTTTAAATAAGTAAGAAAATAAGTATTCTGGACATGTTGATGGTATAAAGCAGTGGGCCACAACTCTGTCCTTGAGGGCCGGTGTCCCTGCAGGTTTTTATTCTATCTGCATCCTAAAGTACGAAAGCACTCTAAAGTAAAGTTAGAACAAAACCCAGGAGGGACACCGGCCCTCCATGACCTGAGTTTTGCACCACTGGTGTCCTTTAAATACTGCAACCCAATTTACAGTGTCTCCAACCTAGTGTAGCCTAATTTTGTTTTGTTTTTTTTCTCCAGGGTATCTTCATCTCCAGAGTATCCGAGGAAGGTCCAGCTGCACTTTCAGGAGTAAAAGTGGGAGATAAATTATTAGAGGTAACTCTACACAGCCCTCACTCCTGTCAGTCTGAATATAGTGTGTCTCACTCACTCCATTGCAGACTGGTTTTAGTAAGCACAAACTTTTCATTGAAGTTAGTCTGTTCTTGTTGGTCATAAATTGGGGAATGGGGTACAACTGTGGTGTGTCTGAAACAATGAGATAAGAGACGTGGGGAAAAACATGTGCTTTTACCAGTGTACCTCAAGGAAATATATCATCCTTAACTTCAACACTTAACAAACGACCGTTCTATGTTGCTGTGTGTTGAAGGTGTTTGGTGGTTGATGCTGGTCTCTTGCTTGCTCGCTCTCTTTCTCAGGTCAATGGCGTGGACCTGCAGGGTGCAGAGCACCACACGGCAGTGGAGGCTCTGCGCAGCTCTGGCATGGCGGTGTCCATGTCAGTGCTGCGGGAGAGCATGGTGGAGCCGGAGAACGCCATCACGACCACGCCACTACGGCCGGAGGATGACTACTTCCCCCGTGAGCGCCGCAGCAGTCTCCCCTTCCCCAGTGACGAGGAGCCTGAGCGCGGGCTGCAGGAGCGCCTCTCCACCTGCCTCCTCCGCAACGACAAGGGGTTGGGCTTCAGCATCGCAGGGGGCAAGGGCTCCACGCCGTACCGCACTGGAGACACTGTGAGGACACACGCACCCACAACACTCTCCTCACCTGCTTAGGCATTGAGCTCTTATAGGCACTGTTTGATTTGCAAAACAAACAAACCAAAAAAAGCTAACTGCACTAGGCCGCATTAACAGTTGCATTTAATATGTGTAGCAGCAATTTTTATTTATTTAAACTTTCCCAACATGCAGTTTCATAAGTTCCTATGGCCCTTTTAGGACCAGTTTTCAGATTCAGTCTGTGGTTGGAAAAATCCATTTGCAGCAGTGGTTTGACACAGAGAACAGATTATGTCCAAATAGTCAGCAACTCCTTTTACAGCCCAGGGTTTGGCATGTTGCTGTAGCGACAAGGTTAAGTATAGAAACGTCAGATACCTGATAGTGTCCCTGGCCACCAACCGGTGGAGTGATGGGAGGGTATTTTTGGGAATGGCAGCCTGTTTATAGACCACATGTTTACTCAACAACCATTCCAGCACAGTTGCTTTGAATAGACAGGATTGAGACAGCATTGCATTTCTGTCGGTAAGTACTTGCACTGTCGCAAATTTAATAATAAATAACTGAAACTCAATAATTACAGTGAAATTGGAGTTAACCAAAGAGTCTGAAACTCTCTGTGACTGCATTTTCAAGGTGCCTTTGTGTTGCACTTTGTATTTCAGGTTATTTCTGGGGTATAATGGCTAGTTGGAGTACATCACTGTTTAGTTCAGATGAAATGTAAAGAAAAGTTTAATTATTTACTAGCGTGTACATCCATATTTGTTTGTAGTTGATTCCTGTTTTATTATTTTTGTACTGTTAAAATGGCTCTTCCTGAATCAATATGCCACTTTTAAAACATTATTTTGATTATTAGGCTTCTAGTTTGGGTTTTTTGTTACTGCACCTTTTACTCTGGTCTGTGAAAAAAATGTTTTCCATTTATTGTATTCTTGGATTAATGCTCATTTAGCATTAAACCTTCAGACTTGTATCAGTTGTTAATAGATGCAGAGAGCAGTGTACAGTTGAATTGACAGTTGCACATGCTGATACAGAACAAGTGGAGGGCAGTTCAACTTGAGGTTTACTTAGATCCATGGTTAAGAAATTTGCAGTCTCATCTTCTGTAAACATGATGCTGCATCTTTGTGTGGCCTGTAAAAGGTTAATTAAAACAAAAGGGCCGACCTGTAGTTACATTTGTCCGATTTCGCACTTCTTTTATTTCTCTGAGTACACTCTTAAACTCACGTTTAAGGAGGACAGATGTTTTGGACGCCTGTAGTGGATTGTTCATGCACTGGGCTTGCAACATATCCAGACAACTTTTTTTTATAATCAAGAAATTCACACAGACTCATTTAATTTGATGTTTTTACGAGTCAGAGCAGTAATAGCCGCCCTCCTCTTTATTAAATGGATTGAGTGTTTGCAAGCCACAAAAAATCCCAAACAATAGGCAATCTGAGCGATCCAGTGCCTTTACAGGTTTAATAGCATTAATACTTCAATACAGTAATAAAAATATGGTTATATTAGGCTAGCCATGCAAAAAGCTAAAGCGCCCACAGGTAAATCCTAAAACATTCAATATCACTCTCCAAAGCTATAACAATTCATGTACCTTATAGCAGTGCATCAGTGTAAATGAGATATAAATTAAAATATATGCTTACCTTTCAATATATGGAAGGCAGAAACTTTATATATATATATATATATTCAAAAGATGTTTTTACTATGTAACACCAGCTCTGTTTGATTTATATTAACCTGGGTCAAAAATATATGTTCTTCTTAGCCACATATGTTTCCTTTTTTAGTGTGTTGTCAATTGGTTTAACTTTTTTGCCGGATTCAAGAGATGCCTGGACCGGTATCTTTTTCAGATAATAAAAAAAGCTTGCATCCTAATTTTATAACTAAGCTCTGACTATTTTCTTAATATAATGAGGTGCATACTCCTGTCTTTCTTAACCCTTAGCGGTCCATTTATTCAGCGCTTGTCAGGTACATCAGGTCCAATTTATTTTCACGCGCGCTGTTTATTTTACACAAACTGTTTTTAAAATATTTTTTGTCAGATTACAACAGGACACTCAGTACTGTATCTCCAGCCAAGCCCCACCCCTTGTTCGCTGTAGTTTTCACATACCCCTTTATAGACATGCATACTGATAAATCCTCTCCTGATCACTCGTTTGATCACCAAACTCCTGAATAATGTGATCCCATCATTATTTTATTACTATAACATCTCAAAAAGCGCTAGAAATGTCTGTGATATTCTTTGAGCGCTGGATGCAGAAGCATCTATCTCCTTTGTTTATGTCCATGTTATCTATATGGTGCATGGGTCCATCTTTTTATTTTTTGGCTTCATTCGGGTCCTATTGGTCTCACACTGCCATTGAAAGGACTAGAGACCTGTGCTTTGTCTTTTTGATGATGTCGGACAGGGTCTGACATCGGACTGCAAAGGGAAAATTGTAATGTCAGACCTGGTCCGATATAGGACCACCTTCTGTTGGTTGGCAAATCCCGCTTTTTAAGAGCCAACACCGAATCCTGCTTTGAGGTGCCAAAGATTAAACCTTATCTTTTTAAGGTCTTCCAGAATTATACTGTTTGTCTGAGACAGATTTTTTTTATTTTTTCACTTTTAAACACTGCAGTTTCCCTATGAATACCTCTGCTTATTACTGCAGTAAAACTTAAATAAAATCAACACTGTGGCCCTTTTAGTTTTAACTGTAATTGTCCAACAGTTGCTTTTTATTTTGTTATACAAAAGCTTCTGTATTTTTGGCTCACAAACATACCAATTAAAGTCGCTACCTTTTCTGATAAGAACTGATACTGAAGACAACTTTTCTAATTCGGCTGCCAAGTTTTCATTAATTTCTATAATAAAATGAAGAGAATGTACATTACCCCATATGCTCCCTTATTCTGGTACAAAAAGGTATTTTGGTAGTTAATTTTGCTCATTATAGAAAGGCCTTGGATTCAAAACTGCTGATTACCAGCAAGTCTCGCTTTGGCTTTCTATGCCCAGCACTGCTCTGCTACAAGCAGGTAAAGAAGAGGTCACAAAATTAGTTACTTTCTTTCAGTAGGAAACGTTAGGTTATTATCATAACCCTGGTTCCCTCAAAGAGAATGACAACCATTACCGAATGGGAAGAGCCCTCCCTGACCACCAATCACCAAGAACATATAAAAAAGCTGCCCTATCAGGGCCCTGCTGTGAGAGGAAAGTCCCTCCCACCTCCTGCTGAAGAGAGACGTCCTAACAGTAGCACATCGCTATTTTCTTTTGAAAACAGAGGTCAGCTGGGGACACGACCTCGAAGGGTAAGGGTTGTCATTCTCAGTCAGGGAACAAGGGATATGATAATAACCTAATGTTCCCTTTCAATTGAATGACAACCATTACCGAATGGGAAGCTGTACCAAAGCTGTTGACTCCAGATTACTGACAGTACAGCCCCACGGCGATAGCCTCAGAGCCCACATGACGCCTAAAGGCATGCCGCCTGCAACACCCTAGAGCCCAGAGAGGGTCTTACTCGGTTTGCAACATCAAGGCGGTAAAAACTCACAAATGTCTGACTACCTGTCCACGTAGCAGCATTGCATAACTCATTGTAGGAGGCGCCATGAAGGAAAGCCCACGAAGTTGCCTGGCCCCTGGTAGAATGGGTCGCAATGTCCCCCGAACCCTAACCCTAACCCTAACGGGGGAGTCAGTCTGTTCATACGCTAAGCGTATCACACCAGCCACTCAGTGTGCTAGACGTTGCTTCGATAGGGCCTGACCTCTAGAGCAGGACCCATAGCAGACAAACACCTGGTTGGACTGTCTCCAAGACGTCGTCCTATCCAGATAACAGCGCAGAGCCCGAACTGGACAACGCATACAAGTGCTCCTTTTACCAGGGGTGAGCTAGTGTGTTTAATCCCAGGGGGCCCCTGTCTCTCTCCATGGAGAACCAAAGGGGGCAATGAGTAGACTGGGCTGTGGCAAAGAGGTCGACTTTACAGGTCGAAATCTCTCCCAAATCTGTTTCACCACTTGAGGATGCAGTCTCCATTCTGAGCTGTCTGGAGCTCTTCTGGACAGGAGGTCTGCTGCCTTGTTGTCCACACCGGAGAGGTGAACCGCCCTGATGGAACGCAAGTTTCTGTGCGTCCAGGACAGGAGTGCACAGGCCGCGGCTGCCGTCAACCCAACAACCTTTTGATATACTCTGACCTGTAGGAGCGCGTCCTCTCTGAATAGGGAGTGTGTGGCCTCCAATGACCGAATCCTGTCTTCTGACAGTGAGGCAAGCATGGTCACAGAGTTCAGTTTGATCTCCAGGAACACTGTGGACTGCGACTGTACGAAGTTGCTCTTCTGTTAACGTATTGAGAGCCTTAACTTTGTCACATGATCTATGACCTGTTTTGTGTGCCTCTGCGCGTCTTTTGGAATGTGCACAAACTAGCCAATTGTCCAGATAGTTCAGGATCCGAATACCCTGCAGCCTGAGTGGAGCCAGTGCTGCATCCATGCACTTTGAAAATGTGCGGGGCGCCACCGAGAGGCCAAATGGCAACATGTAGAATTCGTACGCGTTGCCTTGAAAGGCGAAGTACAGATATTTTCTGTGCGCGGGACGATCGGGACGTGAAAGTAGGCGTCTTGCAGGTCGATCAATGTGAATCAGTCGCCCAGCTGGACTGGGTGATACACTGTGATGTCAACATGTTGAACTTCCTCTATTTGAGGAACAAGTTGAGGACCCTGAGGTCCAGAATTGGTCTAAAACCGCCGTCCCTTTTGGGCACCAGAAAGTACCTGGAGTAAAAGCCGCTGAGGGCATCGCTTGGACTTACCAAGCGTACAGCGTTCTTCTGTTGAAGATTGGCGATCTCCTGTTGAAGGAGTATCGCCTTCACTGGTTCGACGGTGGTGAGGCGCACACCCTTGAAGGGTAATGGACCTGTGCGAAACTGTAGAGCATATCCGTGTCTCATTGTCGATAGCACCCAGGAGACCTGAGTGCAGCCTTGTCATGGGTTGTTGCCATTGGTCAGTCCGGTTGAGGAGGGGTTTGGTGGCAGCTGGGGCCCCCCAGGGGTGGTCTCCCTTGGGCTTGGGAGAGGGCGGGGTCTTTCTTAGGCCCCGGCCTTGGTCTCCAACCGGAGAACCGGTTACCCCTGGCCGGCAGTGGTCCCTTGCCGCCAGCTCTGCCTCTGTCTGCTTGTCTGCTCTGGGGTGGAGGGCAGTGTTCAGGCCCTTTTGCCCTAGCAGCCTGTGAATGCCACCTTGGGCACTGACGGTAAGCCGCAAGGCGTGAGAATTTGGAAGCAACGTCCGTGGCCTTGTGGGACCTCTCAAGGATCACATCAATGGTCGCCTCAAACGTCTGCCCCGGTGTAATGGGGGCATCTAGTAACGCCATCCTCTCGGTCTCCACGACCTTGGCTTGCGTCAGCCGTGCTAGGAGAGCCTGAGTCTTGAGAGGGGCGCTAGGCCCGAGCTGTTTTTGGTTGTTTTTTTTCGCTGTGGCCGATTTAAATCGGTGTAGAGGACGACGCCATGAGCCCTTGGGATCTCCTTACACACCAAAACAGCTCTCAACACGGTATTTGGAAACTACACAAAACCGTGTGCAGTGAAAAAAGAGAGTAATGGTGGCTTACCAATCTCCCGAGAGGGGTCGAAACCAGCTCTAGTCAGAAAACTGACGTGACAATAAGGTAGCAGCACTCTCAAGAATTCTCGGAAGCGTGATTCTACCGTGGAAAGTGAAAATTTGACAGTAAAAAAAACGACAAACCAGACAAATTCGGGCAAAGAAAGCGCAAGGCAATCTGTGACCTATCTCAGTGAAGTGAGAGAGAAAATGACGATGTGGTACTGTGAGGACTCCCTCTTCAGCAGGAGGTGGGAGGGACTTTCCCCTCACAGCAGGGCCCTGATAGGGCAGCTTTTTTACCTATGTGCTCAGTGATTGGCGGTCAGAGAGGGCTCTTCCCATTCGGTAATGGTTGTCATTCAATTGAAAGGGAACTGAAGTCATTAATTACAGTTTGTTTACACTTTACTGTCTTGCTTTTTTAAATATAATACTTGTACTATTTCAGTCTTTCTAGAATATATGCTTTTAGCTCAAGTACTACTTGTAGATCAAGTCTTATTATTAAGCCTTTTGTTATTGCACTAGAGCCCTAAACAGGCAAAAACACTTTTTTATCAAATATTATTAAAAATATTTATTTACTTTATTTCTCTTCAGAGTTTTTCATTGTTCCTTATTAGGTCAAAATACTTTTTAAAACCTCTGTGCTTAGTTGCAGTAAAATCAAACGGGTATAACATCGCTTTTAGTTTTAAACATTGTTCTGTCTATAAGGGGTTACTTTTTTCTTTTTGTTATAATCTTCAATTTAATTAGTGGGGGTGTGGTTTTATCAGTTTTTGCGCAGACACGCTCACCCTTTAGTTTTATTCTTTCAATTATCTTATTAAAGCTGCCATACAGTCATGTTCATATTTACACTAAATTAGGCATCCTGACTAACCATTAAATGCATACGTTCACCCGTCTGTATATTTCTTCATTATAAACCAGACTGTCCAGTTTTACATTCCCTAACATTTTACCACCTCCCTCCTTTTGTGAGTACATTAACTAAACTGACATTTCCTACTCCTGCCTGGAAAACAGAATGGGTGTTAATACTGTCTATTATACAGTTCCAATAATTGGAAACCCCTACAAAGCGAACAATTCTGATGTGGTATTATAAGGCAACAACAATCAGAACTAATAAACACTGTTTGTTGGGAGAATGTTATGTGGTGGGGTGGGGGGGGGGAATCATATTGCAATAAAGTTAACAAATATCACCTTATGATGCAATCAAGCGTAGTGTACTGTAAATATCTGCTTTGAATATTCCATACATGCTTCCGTGAGTGTTAAAGAGAGCTGTGTTGTGCATTTTGATTGCAGGCCATCTTCATATCCCGAATTGCAGAGGGTGGTTCTGCCCATCGAGACAGGATTCTTCATGTTGGAGACAGAGTTATTTCTGTAAGTACACGCCTTTCACTGTGCCTCCTCCTCCCTCAGCCCTCTCTCTCACTGCAGGAAAGGTATAGTACAGGACACAGATTGTCAGTTTGTCCTCACAGAGACGGGGTCTCGTATTCGGATTTCTTTAGTGCTTTAACAACAACACATTGCCTTTCCACAGCTGTATATAGCACATGGGTTAACGCAAGAGCCTTCAGCAACTTTCACAAAGAGGTTGTTATTAAAATAATTTAGAATCCATCAGTAGTTTTTCCCCTCGACTGATGAGACATGATAAATACTTTACAGGACTTGTTGCTCCTTTTTCAGGTGAAGAGCTTTGAAAACCAAGCTATACATTTAATTATAATATATATAATTTTGTATTTTTTTGTGTGTATGTGTGTCTAATATATATATATATGATCAGCAACCTCCTATTAAAATATTTACTGACATGCATGTAATTATGCTGATCTAGGTTGATCCGGCTGGATTAACAACTGAAACAGGACTCGGGTATTTATTTTTTTGGTAGTCCTTAAGTAAGATGTCAGTTTTTAGCTGGGCTTTAACTTCCATGTTATATTTTATTGAAAATATAAACTTCAGAATCCCTTGAAGATTTTGAAACCAATGACACTACTTGGGTTGATATGTGTATTTGCAAAAGATGCATCTACACAGACTGTATATTGATTTTTTTCCCAGGAATGTTTGAAAAGTATTTTTGAAAATGCACTGATCTTAATTTTAAGTGGTTGTTACACTTTTTTGAGTGTATTTAATTTAATTTATTGTATTGTGTATTTATTTTGACACACCCACACCCTTTTTGTGACATTTCATTCTTTGTTTGAAGTTCCCTGGCTACACCCTGGAGGTGTACGCTGTTAATATTATGACCGCTAATATTACACAGGCTCAGTTTCCCCTTCTTGGATGTGACACACACACCCCTTCTGATTTACAGTTCTTTTGCTTTTGGTTGCTAAAGTGACTGGAGCATGGTTACCATAACATGATTACTCTCTCTCTCTCTCTCTCTCTCTCTCTCTCTTGCTCTCCTGTCTCTCCATTTCACACCATTTTAATTTGCATGGCACTTCTTAATCAACTGGCGTTCTCCATGCGTACTGGTGGTTGATGGTGGCGGGGCCGATGAGCTAAGCTGTCATAGTAACAGCATGTGTTACCATAGCAGTAATAGCATATCAGCCAATGGTAAGAGCTGATACTATCTGGTCAGTGCTGGCTTCTGTGTGGCGCTATATCCAGCTGGCATCAATCAAAAAGGTCGTAGTCTTACCTTTTCCAGAGCTTAAAACAAACACCAATATCAAGATGGATTTAGTTTCACTATTTATTATTATTATTATTATTATTGTCCAAGTAAATGTTATTTTTAGGAAAGGAATATTGTCAAAGGTATATATCCTTTTGTAGTTTATAGTTCTCTGTACTCAGCATAGTGGTTATAGTCATGGTTCTGATGGTTTAGACACATGCTCAGTGAGCTTGCAGTTTAAACTCCCCCCTTTGTCTCCCATAACTCCTTACATCTCTCTGTTGAATCTGATTCCTGCCTTCCTTACAGGGATGCAATCACAATAGAAGGATCTTGTAAACCATGACAATACTAATGTCTCTAGCAACGAGGAGAACCTCAAAGTTAAACACCTGTGCTGATACTGTATAGAGACATTCCACACACATCTTAGATTATGATCCTAAATTGCTTTTCTATGCATTGCAGCCCTCAATGTAAATAGTCCTTTTTAAAACATATCATGCTGCAGATATCAAACTAAATTCCACTTGATGTGGCGATGACTGTTTAGGGCTTTGAAAAGAGGCAAGTACAAAATGGATGAGGCTTCCTCTTTTAAGAACAAACTGCTGTGGATCAGAAATTCAATACGATAGAATGAGACATTTTTCCAGACTTTTCAATGAAAGATTTGACCTTTTTAATAAGTACTGTGACATGAATATGTATATTGGCAAGCAGCTGTACATATATGATCAGCCGTGCTCTGAGACAAGAGACAAGAGTCTTAATGATTATTTTGTCTTTTAAAGCAAAGGACTGTAGACCTATTCTGGACCTGTAACCAGTGAACATTCTTAAGAACAGTAAATTCAAACGAAAATTATTTGCGAAAGCAGTATAATTATCAATTAATTTCTACTAAGGTTTTATGTTTGTTTGTTCACTGTGGTTGAAAAGGTAATAGGCCAAGAAAATAACAGTGCAGCTTTACCTGCCACCCCCCCCCCCCCCCATGTCTAGTTGCTTGTGTGTCGTGCTATCAAATAACAATGTGAAAGGTCTGGAAATCATTGCTGTCTTTTGAATTGACTAAACCAGCCTGTTACTGAGTTGAAAGGGGTTACTGCAATTCACGGGTTTGCATTAGTACGCTTAAAGGTCAAACTTGGAGTTGCATAACTTGCGTCTCTTTAAGTTGACAAATGCAAACTTCATATAGCCAAGTCGCTTCAGTTTTAATTGTTCTATGTGAACATGGCTGACCTGTAGTAATCTACCTACAGTACTGTAGTATGTAACAGCAGGTGAATGCTTTGTGGTCCGTTTTGGTTTCTAATATAACACTGGCACCTCCTAGTGTTGACAACAGTGCCCTTTGTTTGTGGCCGGACAGTGCTGTATAATCTCTGGGCAGGAGCAGACTACTAAAACTGGATTTTTAATCTATATTTTCAACCAAACGTTTCAGAGGCTTTGAATGAGTTTTGGAATGCAAACCACTAGCAGTTAAAACTCCTGCGCTATTTCTTCTCTCTCTCTCCTTTTTTTCCCAACTTGCATGAAAGGCAGCTCTCAGTAACAAACCTGTCCCTGCCAGTTTCATCTACTGTTTGCATTTTACACTTTACTAACAACTCGAGGCACTGCCAGGTGTGGCTCCCTCTCTTAAACAAAACAGTACCTGGGGAATAAGGTTAATCAGGATCTGAAGTCAGTAGTGCAGTTGAGAGGTTTTAAGTGATGTGTTTAGTCCTGTTATCTAGGTTGCAAGATAAAGGTCATTTTAACCGCTTTGTTTGTGACTTTTAAAACAGGTCGGAAGTGGTAACCAGCAACATTTATACTCTTTTTAAATGCTAGTATCCCACTGTCGGTGGTCTAAATTTGTTCATGAAAACCTTGTTCTTATATTGCAGTGAGTAATGTACAATATATATAAAACAATTTTTAGCAAAATAAAAAATATCCTGCTAAAACTGTAAACAATTTCTCCAGATTCTGCATTATTTTATTTGCTGTTAAGGAAAGTGTAAGTTTGGAAATTTGCTCACTGTTTGTTTGGTGAAAAATTGAGCACAGCATCCAGAGTTTGACCACAAAATTGTAATATGTAGCCAATGTTAAGCGATCACTGGGCTCATACTGCAGTAAAGCCTAAAAAGCTGCCCCCTGCACTGCCATAGGTTGAATGTTGGCTTTCAGAAATGGGATCTAGTCAAGAAGCCATTGATTGGGGTAGAGCACAGTGTGTGACCTTTAAGGGGATTTTGTGGTTGGAGTGCCCCCTGGCTGACAGTGGTGGTGTTGACGTGGGAGCACTGACTGTACCGTTTGCGGGTTGTTTTAGATCAATGGTGTAGACATGACAGAAGCCAGGCATGATCAGGCAGTAGCTCTTCTTACCGGCACATCCCCCACCATCACTTTGGTTGTTGAGCGGGATGTCTCAGAGGGCGTTGCAGTACTAGGGGGGTCCCCTGCCCTGCAACGTGCACGCCCACACTCCCCGCCTCCTCCCACCCCCTCGGAGAACAACGACCAGGAGGACGCGAATGAAGACTCTCCGCAGGACAACCCGCTGAACAGCAGAGCCCTGGAGGACGAGTACCCCATCGAGGTGAGACGACCGTTTTTTTTTCAGATTTAGAATGATTTATTGGACTATGCTGTGATTAGTGCTTCACAAATTAAAAAACATATTCCACTGTTCTTTTAATGTATAATTGATACCATATTACAGTACAAAGAAATCTCTAAAAACAAAACGGGTACGCCATCAAACTACCTGTTGAAGCAAGGGAGAAGTAATTCTCAGTACAGTAGTGTGCTATTGGCTTTAACGGTATTTTTTCAGAGTATTTGTTACAAAAACAAATGTTCCATTTTAAGTTGGAAATATAACCGTTACCCAATGCGATATAATCTCTCATAGCCCTAATTACCTGAGCACTTATATCAATGCTGGTCCTTTAAGAGCCCCATATGTATCAGACGTCGTCCCCGCCCAGAATATAAATACGAGTGACACAAGGCTCGGCACAATTTTCTCTTTTAGCCTTTGCCTGAGGAAGGAATGAGCTCTGAATTTGTCATAACTACAGAGAAGTTAATTTAGTTCACTTTCTTTCTTTCTCTATTTCATATTTCAAAATTTTGGTTTTTGAGTGTATAGTTATTCTTAGCTTTAGGTTGTGATTAAGTCCCTTACACGGCCGTGGGCCCTGGGTAAAGCCAGCGGCTCTCCTCGCCCCTTTCCCATGATTCAGTACCTTGTGGCTAAGTGCACGCTCTCTCTCTTGCTGTTCGGCTCTTTGAGTCGAGATTACATTTCTTGCTAGTGCCTTTTGCTATATATATATATATATATATATATATATATATATATATATATATATATATATAGTATAGATATATATATATATATATAGGGCTCCGCTCCTTGCGGGCTCAGCCACTGAGCAGAGACATTTGAGCCTTCTCGGGTTATGTGACAAAGTCACTGAGATGCTTGAGAATGCCAGAGCAGCATCTACACGCTCCCAGTAGGGTTAGAAATGGGGTATATTCCTGATGTAGTGTCAGTCGCGTGAACTGCACTGCGTGACTTGCCCCATGGCAGATACACTGCAATTTGCAGGACCTTTTTGATTTGAAGGAAAATCTCCCTCCATGCTTCAGGTCTACCTGGCAGCTCTCAGCTTGCCATATTAAAATTGACTAGGTCCCTCCAGGAGCACCCTTCCTGTCGGGACAGTTTTTGAAGGGTGCATGGAGGTTAAGACCACCTAAAAAGGATCTTGTCCCTCACTGGTGACTTAATGTAATGCTGGATGTGCTTACAAAACTGCCATTTGAGTCACTAAAGACAGCTTTCCTGCTTGCTATTACCTCCGTTAAGCGGGTAGGTGAAAAGCAAGCATTCTCAATATGAAAGCGGGTAATCTCCGCACTAATTTTGCTTTTCTCCCTAAAAGCATTTCTGCTTTCCATATCAAGCAGTCAATGTAATTGGAGGCCATCCACCTCCTTTCCAGTCTGACAGGGCATTTGTTTATTTGCTTCAGGTCTAAGTGCCACGGACTAGCCCTGTCTACCACGGCTGTCAAGGTGGATTTCCTACACATTCAAGATTGCATATGATCTAGTCAACCTGCCCCTACCAGAAAAGGTCACTGGTCACTCCACATGAGGCCTGGCAACCTCTTGGGCATTATTCCAGGGTGCATCTGTTGCAGACATTTACAACGCTGCAGTATGGGCCACACTTCATGCTTTTACCAGTTTTTACGTAGATCAGCAGAACCCTGGTTTGGGACCAGTGTTAAGAGCAGCCACTCATTCTGCTCTTTGAACACATTTTTTATTGTCGTTCCACTTTAAGTCCTGGAGTAATTAGCTGCACACCTCTTGGACATCTGGTGTTAAATGCTGAGATTAGTGGAACTTTGCAACCTCCCTCACTGTACTGTGGACTATATGCCATGGATCCTCACCGGTCCTCGGCCAGAATGCTAAAGGCAGTTATCTTCCTTTTTAGCAAATCTGCCAGTGCTGAAAGTCCTTCACTTGAGACAGATTGGGTATTGTATCTCATTTGTTAGTGGTTGCATTTCGTACATGAAAAGGAACATTAGGTTATTATCATAAGCCTGGTTCCCTGAAATAGAAATGTAACCATTAGTCTTCAGGGTCGCTGTGTTCACTCCAACGCAGCAGGCTTGAAAAGAAAATTGACGCACACAGGGCACTTAAAGGAGCAGCTTTGATCTAAGTGCTCGGATAGTTCAGGCTATAACAGATTATATCCCATTAGGTAATGGTTACATTTCCATTTCAGGGAACCAGGGTTATGATAATAACCAAACATTACACTGTTTTCCATTCTGCACTTCCCATTAAAGAATGTAGCCAATAGACAGTATGTGAATTGCTTCTAGGGGTTCAGAAAATATATTTTTAGACAATGACTTCCTGGGTGTAAACCCCCCCCCCCCCCCCCCCCCCCCCCCCCCCCCCCCCCCCCCCCCCCCCCCCCCCCCCCCAAAATAAAATAAAACATAACTTACCAGTAAAATGTAATGTGTTAAACCATATTACCTTTAAACATTGGTTCGCCCAAGTACCAATCGCTGCTTTTCCTGCGATTTGATGTGTTGTCACTGTCAACAGTGTTCCTTCATTTGACAATTTAAATGTAATTCACTAATAGCTTCAAATGAATTGACATTCAAGATTTACTAGAATTATTTAGTTGGCTCCATGTACTTTCAGATTCTCGCAGCCATAACAATATTGACCTGAAGTTGGTGCTGTCTGGCAGTTCTAAAAAACTACTGTATAACATACAGCGGTCATTGTTTCTGTCTAAAGCACAAATCCAATTGGAAGTAAAGACAAAGTGAATGCAGGCAGTGTTACTCGCACCTTTCACCTTGCTTGGGGTGGTGGGGTTGAACCTTCTACACAAAGTCCCAGTCCAGGGTAGCAGTGGCTAATCTCTCCAGTTCTTTCCAGCTGATGACTGTTGAGAGTTCTCAGCACAGCTGCTAGTTCACAGATATCCACAGGTCGAATCTGTGGAGGGTTAGGATGAAAGAGAAAGGACTAAAAAAAGACTTTGACTTTCAGCAGGTTTATCTTGAGCTATACTGTGCACCACAAAAAAGACTAACAAAATCTATTAACTATTTCTTAATGTCCATCCATAACCTCAAATCACTCAATAAAAAGTCTACAGTCCTAAGGTAAAACTTCAAATAAACTTTGAAGACCAAGTTATTAGCTGAAACCTTTGTTTGCGTACCGGAGTTTCTTTTACCTTATTGCTTAATCTTACCTTGGAGAAGATTTAGCTCTGAATGACTTAAGAGCCAACATTTTAGAATTTACCGACGGAGCACAATTTGGAACCTCACTGGACCATCAGTGAAATTTAAAAAGCAGTTCAGTAACAGGCGGCCCCCCGGTCCTTCCATTCCTGCCCAGTAATCTCATGCATTTGTTCCAACAGGAAGTCTACCTGGTGAAGGCAGGCGGCCCTCTAGGGCTGAGCATTGTGGGAGGCAGCGATCATGCCAGCCACCCCTTTGGCATCAGTGAGCCAGGTGTATTCATCTCAAAGGTAAAACAAAATCTGTAACTTCAAGCAAATCTGAGGTACAGCAAAAGGGAGAGAGAATGTTGATGTAGTTGTTCTATATTATGTGTACTTCATACAAGTAGTACACAATATAGAGTTTCTACTTTATTTTTAACTGCAATTAAAATTAAAAATAAAAAGTCTATACTTCTCACCCCTTTTAATGCAGTGATTTGAAAAACTATTGTCTCTCTTGGTTTGACAGAGCTTCAGAAAAATGTGAGCAAATCTCAGACACAGGTCTGTTGGGCAATTTCATAAACACTGTTTGCTCCAACACAGAGCAAAGAGACCTATATGTAGAGACGGGAGGGAGAGGGATTGGAGCTATGCCCGGAATTTGATGCAAGGTCCTCGGTTGATGAGCTGAATCAACGCTTCTTGCATTTTTTTTGTCTGATGTCACTAGAACAAGCAATTGACTATTCCTAAGGCTGCTGGGGAGTAACCCTTTTTAAGTACTCAAGCTCAGCGTTTTGAAAATTCCAGTTTTGCAGTTTAGTTGAATATATTATAATGTTTAAATCATTGGAGCACAGGCAGTTCAGGGCAACAATTTCAGTGCCAGAACTAAAAACAGTGACTCATTTTGTAATTAATGCAAAATAAATACCAAGCTGTAGATCACTGCTTTTAGAAATACACTGTTAACTTCATTATTGCTAGCTAGTACTTTTCAAATGTAGAACTATAAAAAAAATAAATAAAAAAAAAATAGCACTGCACTATCATAGGACAATCAAGTTTTATGTCTGGTGAAGATGAACTTTACAAATCCATATTTAACGTCAGTTGAGGTTCAGTGTTACTGAAACAACAGGTAATAGGTGTTCTTGTTGAGATTATGAGGTTATAAAAGGGTTAAGATCCTCTGAGTAGGTTGGGTTAGGTGTGTCTGCTCTTGCAAGTTAGTCAGCTCCGAGTGAACTAAACCACTAGGATCTTCAGTGCAGATCAGGTTTCTGTGGACAAATCAAAGGTATTTTCTTGGATTATATATTAATGGTAGCATATGCAGTTTTTAGCATTCCTGAGAAGAAATAAATTATACTGGAGCGCTTTAGGAAATGTTAATAAAAAGGTGAGTTGTGCTGTCTGGGAGTATTACTGTGGACTCAGACTGTCGTTAAGCCAACTGCACTGAAATGCACTGGTGTTTTGCTTTGCTAAGAAAGGTATTTGTTGGGCCTTCAACGTACTGTCATAATATGTAATACAGGTAGCTGTAACGTTTGTGATACTTGGATACCTGAATTAAACTGTATCTGAACATTTTTTTAATTTGTAAAGAAAAAGTTACCAATTTTTCTTAATTGAAGGAAGCAGGATAGCATTTATTCAACCATATTTCACTGTCCTTGATTTACAGTAGCTTCCAAATATGCTGTCTAAGTTCTCATCTGCTTGTGGGTTTCATGCCTTATTGCTGGTGTCAGTAGCTGCCTGCCGACCTTTGCTAACCCTATTTTAATATAATCTTCAGGTTTGGCGAGTGTAGTTTTACCCGGGTCAATCTAGTTTAGCCAAGGGCTTCTGGGCGAATCTGGTAGTTATCACTTTTTTTCGACACAGCCTCATCCAATTGGGCGAATCTAGATTGGTCCAGAACTTGAAAAAGATAATTGGGTGTAACCTGTTTTTTTTAACAGTTTTCACTGATTTTCAAGACTAGATTTTTAAGGGTTGTGTCTGTTTGTCTGTCCTTTTGTATGTGGTTTTGTTCGTGCAGGAGTGGGAACACAATTGTAATGTTTGGAATGGAGAGTAATGGAAGTAAAACTAGCCTGTATGGACTTTCCCGACGAGGTATTCTGCTGACGTACAGTATGCCGGTTTGAACAATCAGCCCTGGTGTCCTTCCTTTTCAGCACTGGAAACCCAGCACACCGTCACTACATTGTTGTCAGAAGTGGAGGCTAGGCAGGTACCCCAGCACGCACATGGAAGCTGGCAGGGGAAAGTGTAGAAATGCGAAACTAGACGCGCCAAAATAATTGGCATAGGCAAAACTAGATTGGCCCAGCATGGATGTTGAAGCTTTGGACAAAACTAGATTCGCCCAAATTAATGGCATGGGCGAAGCAGATTCACCCAGCACTGAATTCTTGAGTTTGAACCGTTGGACGAAACTAGACTCGCCTGGGCTAGTCCTGAAATTCAGTGAAAGCTGTTGGAAAAACCCAGTTTCGAGCAGTCATCTTTTTCAAGTTCTGGGCTAATCTAGATTCACCCGATTTGGACATGGGCGAATGCCCAAAAAAAAGTGGGAACTTCGAGATTCCCCCAGAAGCCCTTGACGAAACAACTAGATTGGCCCGAAAGTAGACTTGCCAGACCACCGGGTTTCGCCCTTAACATATACTTTTTTAACATGCCGTGCATTGTGGGAGGCAGCGATCATGCCAGCCACCCCTTTGGCATCAGTGAGCCAGGTGTATTCATCTCAAAGGTAAAACAAAATCTGTAACTTCAAGCAAATCTGAGGTACAGCAAAAGGGAGAGAGAATGTTGATGTAGTTGTTCTATATTATGTGTACTTCATACAAGTAGTACACAATATAGAGTTTCTACTTTATTTCTAACTGCAATTAAAATTAAAAATAAAAAGTCTATAGTTCTCACCCCTTTTAATGCAATGATTTGAAAAACTATTGTCTCTCTTGGTTTGACAGAGCTTCAGAAAAATGTGAGCAAATCTCAGACACAGGTCTGTTGGGCAATTTCATAAACACTGTTTGCTCCAACACAGGGCAAAGAGACCTATATATAGAGACTGGAGGGAGAGGGATTGGAGCTATGCCCGGAATTTGATGCAAGGTCCTCGGTTGATGAGCTGAATCAACGCTTCTTGCATTTTTTTTGTCTGATGTCACTAGAACAAGCAATTGACTATTCCTAAGGCTGCTGGGGAGTAACCCTTTTAATGCCCCAAAAAAAGTGGGAACTTTGGGATTCCCCCAGAAGCCCTTGGCGAAACTAGATTGGCCCGAAACTAGACGTGCCAGACCACCGGGTTTCGCCCTTAACATATACTTTTTATCATGCCGCGCACTTTTTTTTATTATTTAAAAAAAAAAAAAGCTACATTTAATTGTACAACATGATAGATAAACACGATACATAACTTTCGTCTCTCTTTCTTTTCGCCTTGACTCAAATATATAATAGTCTACACCGTCATAATGTGAAACCAGGTTGTTGTTGTAGTAAGCATGCTTATAGCTTATTTGTTTGTGACTTAATGGGTTTTACTAAATATTTATTGGGTGAGATTTGCCCTGACCTAGAATTTCATGTTGTCTAAATTGAGACCGACTGTGTGATTGTTTTGCAGAAGTGGTACATTTTGTTCAGGCAACGTGCCATTATGTCCAAGCTTAAACCACCTCCAAGGAAGGTTCAAATTTGAATCCACCTTTCACATTTAAACCTGAATTAAAATTAGTGAGTGGTGCAGTATGATTATGTTTTAATCTTGGATTAAGAAATGTTTAAACTTTTGAATTAATTTTAAGCAATGATTAAATATAAAACCTGGTTTAGTTTTGTGCAACATGATTAAAATATAATCTTTTGATTTAGTCTGGGTTATTGGTTAATTCACATTGGTGCAGTCGACCCTGACTCTCAATCGTGAGTTTGGGGGTGTGGCCCAGATATGGTATGATATAATGTGCCAGTCTAAATTGGCCTTTTAGCACAAGATTGTGGAAATGTATTGTATAAATGTTTTGCCTTGTTTCAACTTAAATTTATTTATTTATTTGAATTCAGATTAGACTGACTTTGCTCTGGTAATGGTTTATGTAATACAGTACTGTGGTATGGAGAGTCCTTGGCAATTGTTTAAGGTTATCAGAATCTAGATACTGGTTTCTGACTGGCTTCTATGTCATTGTTGAAACTATGCAACACAACACTTTAAAGACAGCATAGGTTAGGTAAAAGTAGGTTTGTGAAGAAATCTTTTTATTAATTTTTTTTCTTCAAACTGACTGACAAAAAAAAGTGTTGGTCAACATAGTTTCTTCTGTGCGATTACACAGTTTTTAACTTGCTTCCACTGACCAGAAAAGCAGTGTGTTGTTGTTTGTCTAACGGCTCACCTACCCTCCATTCCCCTCTCTGTGTGCAGGTGATCCC
This sequence comes from Polyodon spathula, assembly GCF_017654505.1. Lineage (NCBI taxonomy): Eukaryota > Metazoa > Chordata > Actinopteri > Acipenseriformes > Polyodontidae > Polyodon > Polyodon spathula. The sequence continues at coordinate 30,580,206 of NC_054537.1, read as the reverse complement.
TCAGGGGCTGGCTGCTCAGAGTGGGCTGCAGGTGGGTGACAGGATCCTAGCGGTGAACGACATCGACCTGCGCCACGCCACGCACCAGGAGGCCGTCAGGGCGCTGCTCTCAAACAAGCAGGAGATCCGCATGCTGGTGCGCAGAGATCCTCCCCCGCCAGGCATGCAGGTGATGCACAGTGCACTAGAAACTATTGGACAAGTACAATAGCACAGGCATTGAGAGCACTTTACAATTCAAACGAAGAAGCAAAGGGCACCAAGGCAATTCATTGATCAATAGATGTTTTAACGGAGGCTTATAAAATAAAATCCATAGCTATCAAAAAATGTATGCATTTTTGCATAACTACTAAAAATCCACTTCAGAAATACCTGTGTGATCTACTGTAGGTGACCTTCATCTAGCAATAATCACCAGTGCATCCATTTAAACTTTAAGCGAATTTACTACAGGGCGCATCGTGTGTGCAAGGTAATAGTCTTCCAAGTGAATAAAATAGGATCTTATTCTAATGACTTTTTTCAAGTACACACAATGCAACTGCATAGTTCTAGCTTTTATATGACAATAGTTAGAATAAGTAGCGGGGTTCCGAACAATATCGCGTTACACGTCCACGCGTGTTACTACAACTGTTTAAATAACATACCTGCTATTCTTTTCATTGTTAACATCCTGACAACTTTTTTACACTTATAACTTGTAAGTCTGTTTCAAAGCTGTTTTCAAAATGTCTGCTCTAGTCCACCGATAGTGTAAGGATTATTGCCCACATTGTCAAACAGCAGTAACGGTCCATGATGTGGTATGGAGCAGAAAAGCCAGAGCACATAGGTGGTTGTTTTTTTGTTTGTTTTTTTTAATTACTCTTCCTCCAGTGATTTGGAGGACAGATCTCAAACCCCAGTGCACTATGGTGGACATTTTGAAAAGAGCTTTGAAATCGACTTTAAAGTTCATTAGTGTTTAAAACGTTGTCAGGATGTTAACAATGAAAGGAATAATTACAGGAACGTTATTTAAACAGTTATAGCAACACATGGGGAAGTATAACACTGTTGTTTGGCAGCCTGCTACTTACTCTTAAGGTTCTAGTTTGTAATAATTACACAAAAAGTAGTCAGGCAAGTGCAGCTTCCCCTGTTTAACCAACCCAATCAGTTATCGTTGTCAGGTTGCTATTGCTATGCTTTTAATGTTTCTTTATCCAAACAACTTGTGGTGTTTTATTGCAGGATAACAGTATTTGGAATCCTGGTGAAAGTCAATGGCAGGGAAACTCCACTATAATATAAGATATAACCAAGTACTTTCATACCCTAGTCTTCATATAAGCAACATTACCAATTGTTAGGAAAAATACAAGTACACATAGTAATTCCTATAAATTAACATGCTCAGGAATCTTCTCATCTTTTTCTCAGATCTGTTTTTTCTGCATCTATGGTTCTTTTTCAGCAGTCAGTATAATGCTGAAAGTTTTGTAATCACTGTACCAGACAATTAGGTTATAATTGTTTTGCTCAAGTTTGTTTCTCTTGATTCTACCAGTCCTTTAGCCTCTGCTCTGTGGCTTTGTAGATTATGAATGTCTTGTTTCTCTCTGGTTGACAGGACATTTCAATTGAGAAACTACCTGGGGAGAAGCTGGGGATCAGTATCCGAGGTGGAGCCAAGGGCCACGCTGGGAACCCCTTTGACCCTTCCGACGAGGGCATCTTCATCTCAAAGGTACAGCATTACTGCCTCTCACTGGAATACATACCACCTGCTCTGCTGCTTTTGTTATGCTGGAGGATGGTTCATAAGTGTTTTATTTTAACAGGCCTAAATGTCCCCCTATAGGCCAGTCAAAGGCAAATGGCCCCTTCCTGAGTAAATATTTTAAATTGGCAATTTTGTCTACATTGGAAAATTGGGCCTCCTGAGTTTTTCTAAAAGTAGAAAACCTCTATATGAGGTGAGGTGACCACCATGTTGTGTTCATTAGATGGGAAAAGAAATGCAATGCTTGCTCCAGCTATTCCCCTGACGCTGTGGGTGCTGCCCTCTGCAGGTGAGCTCGAGCGGCGCGGCGGCCCGGGACGGCAGGCTGAAAGTGGGAATGCGCATCCTGGAGGTGAACAACCACAGCCTGCTGGGAATGACTCACACTGAGGCAGTGCGAATCCTGCGGAGCATCGGAGACACGCTGGCTGTGCTGGTGTGCGACGGCTTCGACCCCAGAGACGCCGGTGTCATCGATGTGAGCCCTGGGGCCAGACACGCACATATATTGCTTTCTTTATGGTTAATTCCTGATCATGGACATAGTAGCTTCAAAATACAGCTTCAATCGTGTTTGCAATCGTTCTGAGAGGTTCTGATTACTCAGATATAGTTTTTTACTTTTGAATGTATTCCATGTTAGTGTTTTTACCTGAGTTGAGGAGGTGCTCTGCAGTTCTAGTTGCCTGTCATAGATATGTAACAAGGGCTGGATCACCAAATGTCACCAAGAGCAATAGGAACCACTCAGAAATATGGTAAACATCATTTGAAGTTACTTCTTTAAGTAACGTATATTTTGGAAACTGAAGCAGTGTTTTCTTTCAGCTGGCTTTCATTACAGCCGTCAGTAGGAAGCTTACTGTACTTTTATATTGATTTCTGGTCCCCTGTTGGCAGCATGAGAGTTAAGGCATGTGACACACATATTGGTACTAGGTCACAGAACCAGCAGAAAAGTGTAACTATCATACAAAGCACAGGGAATCGAGGCTAACCATCACAGTATGTACGGTGTCCACGCATTCCACTATGTTTGACTTCTACAATGTTTGACTGTTAAGCAGCCAAACTTGTAGTCACTCGCACACACACGCTGTTTGTATCTCCTTGTCTCTGATCTGTGTTTGTGTATTCCCCCAGGCGTCCCCTGGTGTCATCGCTAACCCCTTTGCCACTGGCGTTGGTCGGAAGAACAGCATGGAAAGTATCTCCTCTATCGACAGGGACCTCAGTCCAGAGGAAATGGAGATCATACAGAAGGTGAGGGTATGACGTTTAAATAGGAATGAACAACTCAAATGATCTAAAGTATTGTTTCAAAATGGGGGGGGGGGGAATGATCACCTTTTACTGAATAGGTTGTTTTATGTTTGTTTTTTTCCAACTAGGAAATGGAGATGGTGCGGGAGTCTACGCAGTGGGAGAAAGAGGAGTTGGAGAAAGTGGTGAGAGAAAGAAACCCACCTTCCATTTCCCATCCATGGGGGTATATTCACAAAGAGGCTGCAACGCTACAGGATGAAGCCTTTTGTAAAAGATACTCCTTAATAAGCCCTCTGACATACCTCCTTACCAACTGATGACATTCAATATCTGAAGGGCTCTTCTTGGTTGCCCTTTATATATGTGGTAGAGGGTTATTAAAAGCTAGATTTGTGCCTAAAGACTGTGTGTCAAGGTGTGCTACAAAGCTCAAAATGTCAACCTGAACCTTTTATGTTTTGACCAACTTCTCAGTGTTGTACTGGTCCAAAGGCCAGAATATTGGACTTGTTTAAGCCTTGGTATGAATCTTTGTGAAATATACCCTTTACTGCATCATTACATGCCATCTACATCCAGAAAATGTCCTGCAACAGTTGTGCATTCTCAAGTAGTCATCACTAGGTACTAAACATCTCACCAAAGGTCGCCCCCCCCCCCCCCCCCCCCTCTCTCACACACACACACAATCACAGTTTATCTTGATCTGGATTGTGTAATTTTTCTAGGATGTATTTTTTAAAACACATTGGTAAAGTTTCTCTTTTAACTTGTTTGTTTATGGATGGCTATTTAACAAAAGTAACAGGCCTTTCTGGTTGTTTACCAACATGTGATCTTTAAGGGTCTAAGTTGCAGTGTCCTAATGAGACAAGCCCAGCAGTTCATTTCTCATCTGTTTGCTGTCTGATTTGTGTGTAGACAGTGACAGTAAACCATGTCCTGTTTCAAGCACCCTCACTGTGTAACTTCTAATCGCCAAATCAAAAATTGGTCATTGCAATTTCGAATTTAGCCTGCAGGTGGCAGCAATAATATGATGCCATTGCGATATGGTGTAATATAATTGGGGCTTCTGATTTTCGGTTTAAAAAAAAAAAACATGACCTTTACATAAAACTGAAATAGCTAAAAATAAGCACAGGAAAAATGAAATTAATAAAAACCAAAAAACAGAAGCCCTAAATATAAGGCCTAAATATAGTTATTTATTTGGATGGAAGTATCAGTACGACCACAGAATGGTTTGTCAATATGAAACATTCTTTATTAGGATACTTAAACAATTAGAAGAAATGTAAATTATGTAGTCTTACTGTTTTGAGTGCTGATACACTCTGTCTCCCTTCTATCTGTGTGCACTCCAGCTTTTGTGTTATTCATAAAATGGATCTGTGAAAAAACGCATTCTTAAATATTTGATTTCATCATCCTAGTTCATCTTGTCCATTTAACTACGACTGCCATGTTGATTCTCATTCGTTATAGAACAGACTGAAGCATGTGGTGTTTTAACCCATTAACAGCCATGGGTGCTGCTTTCAACCCCCAGCATCGTTCTAATTCAATCAATGAGTGTGGATCTCAGCTTGCTGGGTAAACGGAAGTATCAAGCAAAACACAGATCTTTTATAATGTGGTTTCAGTCTTTAGTAAGACCAGTTCTTTCTTACCGCTTATCTAAGGGTAGGTTTCAAGACAAACATACTGTAAGCACGTCCTATAAAATTGAAAGTTCTGGCTGTATTGTCAGACAGTTGTTTTTCACAGGGGCGTTTTAATGGGCTGTTGACAGCGTTACAATCTGGCATGCATGACGTTGACTCCGCTTAAAACATCTCTAGCTAGGCCTGTAGCTTGACTTAACAATTGTTTTGCCTGGTAGAAATAAAACAATCTAGAAAAAAAAGTTGTGTTTTACAAAAATACAAGTGGGTGTTTTTCGGGTTCTCAGCATCCGTACACAGGACCCCAGCTCCAGAGCCATTGTGTTATGAGTGAGACATGTCTCTATTGTCTCAGTAAGTAAAGTCTCCGGACTGAATTAGTTGGATGAAGCAAAGCAGTACTGCTGACCCTATCCTTCCTAACTTACCCACTCCTGGCATGGCATGTTCCTTCAAATCTCTTTTAAATGATTGATTTATAATCTTGCACATCTTTCCCTGGAAGAGAGATCCACACTGCTGAAGTCTAGCTACAGTATATTCCTCCTTTCTCCTGTCTCATACCTGTCTCCTGTATTCTTTGTAACAGAATGGCTTTCCCTTTTCTTTCTTTCCCTCTCAAACATTTCCCCTGTCCCCTTGGCTGCCTTTCCTGTGTTTTTGGTGCTTTCTCTCCCCTCCCTGGCCCTCACTCTGTGTCTTCCTGAAGGAGCAAATGCGCAGGGAGCGTGAGGAGGCTAACCGTCTGCTGGAGGAGGAGGCTGAGGTGAGGAGCTCCTGTCTTTACCTCCCTGAAGCTTTGCTGGGAACACTGACTGCTCTGCTCTCAGGCTTCAGGGTCTCTGCTTTTCTGGCTTGATGCAACTTTTGTTTAACGCCACTCACTATTACTACTACTGTTAATAATAATAATAATAGTACTACTACGACTGCTGCTACTGATCTAATAAGGGAATGTTATAACAATACAAGCGCTAACTCCTCAGTATATTTGTTTTATTTGTTGTACGAGCATAGCTACGGAAATTTTACATTTAAGAAAAATATATAATATATGTATTTTGGTAGTTGGGCCATTGCATTATTGCAGTTGTTCCTAAACTTTTGTGTTTTGGAATTTCCCCCTGGACTGATGCTACCAACTACAAACTATGCAAATAGTGGTGGTGGTAAGATTATTGTATTTGAAAAAAATATACATAAAATACAGTCCTTTAAAATCGACACACTTTCTGAGCAAAGTTTGTTGAGTAATGCAGTATTTCACTAATGTATTTTTTGAAGGAAAGAGATTTTATTTATTTTTTTAATTTATTTTTGTTTTTTAAGTTAAGAGTTCAATGTTGTCCTCTTGCTGTTTTTCATATACTTCTAGTGCTTGTAAAAGGAGAAGGCCAATGGCTCTGGCTACAGCCAGACATGGTTCAGTATCTGTTAGTCACTGAGCCCCTATTTCTGAGTCCCCTCTACCATTCCCTCCTGGAACTCCCAGAGCAGATACGATCCTTTGTGCCAAAGAGTGGAGGTTTTATGATGTGAATTACCTTCCACTGAAGTCAAAACCTCAGATTTTCATTTCACTTGTAGCCAGATTTAAGCAACAAGGCCCATTTTGAAACACTTTCCTGAAAGTAAACTACCTGTCCAATCATCCGGCACTTGAGTACTTTCGTCCAAGCTGCCATTCAAAATCTAGGTATCCTGTGCTGGTAGCTGGAGTTGGTTTGGGCTCTGCTCAACAGTACTGTGCCCCTTGAGTAAACCCCAGAAACCTCCACCTGGGTCTGTTGGAGGCTCATGCAGTCGTACAGTAGGACCCCTTCATTCCTGCGACGCACGATACCTTGGACATGTTCCCCTCTCTCACATGTTGTTGTGTGTTTTCCCAGAGTTTCAGCGCAGGGCCTCTAAAACTGGACTACAAAACCCTTGCAGCCCTTCCCAACACCAGCCTACAGAAAGTCAGCAGGGTAAGTGCTTCCAGTTTTATACCAGAGCACCAAACAGCTGCGGGCACAAACTAAACCATTTATGACCAGAGTTACAGGTGACTGATCGTGTGACCCGGAGTTGTGATAATATGGTAATGGCTGATTTACTGTTCAGTTCAACTCAAGCCAATTGGTCCAAGCACATCTGATCTGGTGTTGCAATTAAGTAGCTTAAATGGTAGATATAGAACTGAAGATGTATTTTTGTCCCAGTAATGAACCAGGGAAGAACCAGTTCAATCTTATTACAAGAATAGAGTTTCTTACCATGTCTGAACTTGGGTCAGGAGAACAAAGTTGGTATCCTTCCCCTGTAAAATCCTGTTCTAGATGAGCATTGTTTCAGGACATCTGCGACTTGGGCCTCCTTCAGTACTTTTATTAAATATTTATCATTTTTAGATGTGTCTTGTTCTCAACCTACCTTTCCTCACTCAGTGTTATTTGTGACATCCTAATATGTAACCTTCCATCCTCTTGTATACATGCTTTGGTATAGTTCACTCTGTGAAGTTCATCAGACGAGGTAAGAAGACGAAGATTACCTGTAATATGGTTTCTTCGTAAGATGATGGACTCCACACAACGATATCCCACCCTCCTTTTCTCCCTGTCTTATTTTTATGAAATTTGGACAACAGTGCTTATCTGGAACGGGTTTTATGGGGGAAGGATACCGACTTTGGTGCCAAAAAGGAATATATTGCAATGATCTCTGGGTTAGAGAGCTGTTTGTTCTGACCCAAGCAAAATGAAGACCAGAAGTTCACTCTGTGTGGGGTTCATCTTCCTACGAAGAAACCATATTACAGGTAATCTTCGTCTTCAGGAAATTTCAATGCATTGCCTTTGGTTTAAGAAAAGTGCAACTTCATAAGGACTTGGTGTGTTAAAGGGATAGTCAACTATGTGCTTGGGATACAATACAAATACACAGAGAATCTAAGCTGACAAGATGAAAAATGTCGCGATAAGAGAATGCTTGTGCCAAGTGTCGATCATTCAGCTTCAGAGTGCAGTGTGACCAAAAGCTGGCTGACTTTGAGTAGGGGTCTACCTAAATCGGGATTATCGTGGAAATTGAGGGGTCACCCATGAAATTCACCTCTTTTTTAGAGGCCAGTGCATACCGGACAAGTATGGAGAGAAAAAAAAAAAGAAACCTTGTTTAAATTTAACTACTGCATAATGCAAGCGGCGCAAACTACGTGTCTTCCTTCTGTAGCCCTTTTTTATTCCTTCGCTGTCCTGTGTGCATTGCACTTCAGAAAAAAAAAAAAAAAAAAACATGTCCTTAGACAAATAACATTTACAAAAAAATTCTCCAGAGTGTTTCAAGTTCTTGTTTACTATCAAATGTCAACAAAGTTTTAGTGAGCCTATCAGTGCATCTGTACTGCTTTTCTGTGACCTGTACTGTGCAGTAGAGGGTGGGACAAAGTCAGTGCTGCATTGTTTTGATTTAGGTTGCCAAAATCTAGTTTTCAGCATTGGAGTTAAAAGTAGAAATGAACGACAAAGCAAAAAAAGGAAAATATATTTCAGTGATTGATCGTGTCAAGATATTTCCGAAAGAAAACTGTACATGCAGGTGGAGGTAATTGTTTTGCATATCTTAATGTGTCTTTGGAGGAAATCGAGCGATCCCTATTTAGCTTCAGAATCACACATTAAACAAAAGAATACTACAGAGGCTGCTGAACAGAACATAAAATAAACAGCTTTCAGAAACCAAACTGGAAGGTCAGCCCAGACAAAAACTATCAGCAAGTTAAATCAGTACTACAGCACAGCCACCTCGCTTCAACCTGCTGCTTACTTTTTCACAGTAGGAATTTTAGACCTGAATAGCCACGTTTTCTTTGTTTTAACAAGGTACTAATAAAATAAATTATTGGATGGGACAAATAACATGACAGCGAACGTGCTGCATATATTGTCTTTACTAAAGTATGCCAGATGCCCTTGGGTAAACAAGCTTTGGGACTGTTTCTAATTGATTTCCACATCTGTATGACTTGGAAAGCTTTGCCATTAACTTCCAACCAATTCAATGGATGGAGACGTGCAGTCTCAATGTATGGGCAAGTCAACTGCAGGGGGATGTTGCATGCTTGCCTTTAACAAATGACAGCACTCTGTTTAGTAAGGAAGCAAGTACCACTATTTTTAGGCTTTACAGTGTTCTGAAATACTGTTTACTTAGGGTTATATAATGTTTAAACCGGTCTGCAAAATGTCCACAAAATCCTAATTTTATTACACAGCCTACCCGTAAAAAATACATAAATTTACCTTGATTAAAGTAGACCCCTAGTTACGAGTGAAGGGGTGCTGAGAAGTGTTATAAAACATGAATTATAAGGGTGTTGGTAGGCTGACCAGTTTGAGGAAGCATTCTGCTACTCTGTGTTTTACTCTGTGAGCTAAAAATGAATTTGTACTTTTAGGATCTGTGGCTGGTTTCAGAACAAAATCTTGGATATATTTCCATGATTCAAGATACAATTTAAGTATGTTGAGTTGATACCGGCAACACCCTTAACCTCAAGAAACTTCCAAGTGGAAAACTAAGAAGAAACGTAACTAGAGGTTTTTAATGTAACTGGCCATGGAATAAAGACTTAATCGATCATTTAATAATGGACTGGACATGAGAGAGCCTTGGTGGTCTGTCCCTATGCTAGTATTTCAATCATTCTAACTGCAGCTTTACACCTTACTATTCATTTTGCAACCTCCCCCAAGCAATGACACAAGCCACAATGGCAAAATACAGGTGTCCAACTCCAAATATCTTAGTGAAGGACATCTTTATAGACTTGCTATACATTCATATGTGGTTTTCTGTATTGTAGCATCTATGCTGGTGTAGCCCTGGAATAGAATCTGTTGACAATTCATATTCCTCTAGAAATAGAGCACAATCTGGTTGAACTCTAATCCCTTGAAAGAGCCTCTCTTTCTGTGCACTTTTAACAAGAAAGCCTCACCGTGGATCAGTCACAAGGTCACATTTCTGTGCATAGTGTGACCCTAATCAGCTCCCCCCAATCAGTTGATACAAACATGTAATTTGTCTGATCTTAGAATAGCTTTTATTGTTTGTCACCATTTTACACCAGCCTCCAACAAGTATTTAAATGTCTTTTTATTTAGGTTTAATGTTTAAAAAGAAAAAGATGCTTTCAACAGTTGTATCGTTCTCACGCTGTCATGCTTGCTCTTTTTTTAGTTTTTTTTTCATACCACTTAATGAGAAGAAAACAAACATCTCTAGCGAGCCCTTATCTTTATAGTATGTACATTTTATATTAGATATATATATATATATATATATATATATATATATATATATATATATATATATATATATATATATATATATGTGTGTGATCTGTCATGAAAGAATATTAGTCAACAGTTGTCGAGAGAGGGAGGTAAGTAGTGGGACACATATCTGAAATATTTTCTGTGTGGGGGTAGACCCTAGTGTTGGAGGGGCCCCAAGGAATGTGAGTGCTGAGCGCCCCTTGAACATGAAATGCCAGGTCAATGTGTATGAGTGTCACACGTCTTTTTGTGTGTGTGTGTGTGTGTGTGTGTGTAACATGGCAGGCAGAGGAATTCCAACCCAGTAGACTCGGATGCACTGTGCACCTGCCCAGAGCCGTCAGTATCTGAGGAATCTGGCTGGAGTAGGCTAGGGAGGAGGAAAGCATGAAGAATTCCTGCAAGTCTCTGCTATCATTCTAGCTGTTCGTGTTTTGTGTGATCACTGGTTGTAGCAACAAGGATGCTTTCTTTTACTATACTCTAAGCATTTTAGTGCAAGACAAATAAATTCTAAACTATGTGTAACCTGAAAAAACAGACTAAAACATGGTGGTGTATACTTGTGCTAAAAACCTCAAATTTATATTTGTTTCAAATGTAGTACATTCTATTATCACTTGTAGTACAAGAACATGTCCTTTAGTAACTGTTTGCAAAGATAAATTTGCTGAAAGGCCAAATTGGGCCAAAATATCACATGCCGGTAAACATGTGGAGTAGTATTTAATTTCATTTTAATGATTGTAAATCATTTTAATCTTTGACCAGTAAATGCTCTCGATTCGATGCTGTGAAGTTTAGCTCTCGCGGCTGTGGCTGGGATGGTCTGATTTGTGAGTTCTGGTTGATGTTTAGCAGTAGCCACCATCCCTTTTTATGTGCTTTGTTTGTTCTGTTTTTATGTCTGCATTGTAAAGCAAAGTGAAAGGCAAGAAAAGCTAGCGTCTTGACAACAGATAAGAAAACTGGAACAAGCAAACTCCAAAACGGACAGGGAATCGAAAACCTGTAGAATTAGAAAAATGTCAGTATTTCTGAAAAAATGATGTGAGATTTTAAGGAGGTGTGAACAGACATCTAACAAACGCATCCATATCGTATTCTGTTGGTAGTTTGTAATAAGTAAGGGAAAATATGCGATTTGATGAAGTTTAATGATTACTGACTGGCTGGGTGATTCAGTGCCTGTGTGGGGAGGAGAGAGGGGGTCAGGAATCCAGGTTGGGTGTTATTGCACAGCTGACACCCCAGCAGTCACAGTTTATTTTTAACTCCTGCCGGGAGCCTGTGGGGGGCTGTGCCTGCAGCAGAGGCTAGCAGTACAGTGCAAAGTCTTGGCACCTTGTTGCTGTGTGTGAGACAGAGCTGAAAGGTGTGCGTGGACTCTGTTCGTGTTTTTATTTCGCAGTAAGTTGTTTACTCAGATTGCTTTTTCTAAGGGTGGCTGCTATATTTTGGGATTGCTGCATGACAGGTCTTTTCCTTTTCTTTCATTCTGTTCATGAATTTAAAAATTTCTTTTGTCTATTTTTTAATACTATATTTTGCATCCTGTCCCTTTTTCTTCCCTGTCCATGTGTTTTGCTCTTTAGTGTAATAGTTTTTAAAGTGAACGTATTTGTCTGCCAATTCCATAAGATTTGATGAACATGGATGACGGACAAAGTGATTCCTAGCTAAACTGATGCATGTCTGAACCTGTGTGCATAGCACAGTGCTCACAGACAGCCTTATCTGAGACTTGAAATAGGCTTTCTACAGTGCTCTGTGTGCACTAGACTGCAAGGCAAAAGAAAACCTGGACAGTTAATGGTACACAGACTTTTTAAAATATAAAAAAAAAAAAAAAAAGGTAACTAATTGTGTGTTTCAAGCAGTTTGACCCATAGTAAAAGCCTGCAAAGTGTAATGAAGCATGGTAAAGCTTTTGTTAGCATTTTAAAGAATAGAGAGGTATGTTGAAGCCTTTTAATAAACCTGGCAAACCAGGGTAAACTGTGGTAAAGGCATAGTATAACCATTGGAGAAGCATGGTAAAAGTGCAAAAATACTGCTGTAAGCTTTTGTAAAGGGACTGCCCTTTCATCTTTATTTCAAAGAGCTTCTATACTCTACTGCTACATATAAAAGCCTAAAATACTCCAAGCTAGTCTGACAGAGTTCCTTATTGTTTAAGCTTAGGACATCACACCCACTAAACAACCCAGTAAATATGTCTGACTTAAGCTGTTGTGTCCTGGAAGGTAACAAACAGAGAGCCTTAGTGATTTTTTCTTTCTTCATTCTAAGAATACAAAATGTTGTACTGGTACTGACTGGGCAGTCAGGTTAATGCAAATTTGGGTAGGAGATAGTAACCGTGCTGGGTTTTTTTTTTGTCATTTCTTTTGTTCCTGTGTAACTACGCTGGAATATTGTTTTTAATAATTTTTTTTTTTTTTTTTAAAAGATAGTCCCCTGTTTCTATTTAAAATACCAGAGCTATTGTTTCTGTAATACAAATGCAGTGCCAATGCTGCCTTTAGCAGTTGTGTGTGAGGGGTGTGAGCCTCTGAGATCGAAGCTGTATTTCACGCGCAGGCTGTCACACTGTTGGTCTTGGCCAGCTCCCACCGGGTAAGTGTGGTCACACCATATACCAGTGAGGTTAGTGGCAGCATGTGTGACTTATCTTCATGGGACCACCCAGCTGCCTTGCCATGTCTCCAGCCTGTCAGTTCCCTGCTTTGAGAGCTCTAGCTGGCGCTATTCTGAATTCTTAAATCTCTCCAGCAGCATGACTTTTATGGTCACTTCAGTAGTCTCAAATGTCTTTTCTTTTCTGCTACAGATTTAAGTGATTTCATTATATTAAAAACACACAAAGTATGCACTGAAAACGGTCAATAAGTCACAGGACAAAGGCATCGGAAACTGACTACACAAGGTGTTTAGAATGGTTCCCTTCACGAAGAAACAGCAACGAAAAAAAAGGGTGCCTTTGCCTTAGAGTAAGTAGCAGGGTTCCGAAAAATAGTGTTATCCGTTCCCACGTATTGCTACAACTGTTTTAAATAACGTACCTGTAATTTTTCTATTAATTGTTAAAACCCTGACAACTTTTTACACTTTATAACTGAACTGTTTCAAAGCTCTTTTCAAAAGGGGCGCTCTAGTGTACTGGGGTTTGAGATCTGTCCTCTAAATCACTGCAGGAAGAGTGATTTTAAAAAAAATCTGTTCCTGGATCATTATTGCTGTGTTACATGTGGGGACGTGTAATGCAATATAGTTTTCGGAATTCCACTGCTTACTCTTATGCTCTGACTTATTCATCACCCTCCATATGTCAGACCGGACTACCACTTTCTCATTTAGAAGAGCACAGTGGGCGCCATCTTGTGAATGGGGAACCTGATCCAGTATTCAGTCTTCCTGCCTTATGTTTTGTTGTTTTTTTTTTTCATTTTACTCAGTTTCCTTTTTTCTTTTCTGCCTTTCCAATCTTTCCTTTCTATATCACGCCCTGTCTCTGACTGTCTCTTTTAACCCTTTATTACTCTTCCTCAGCTTTATCCTTGTGGTACGCATTCTGTCACAATGGAGGCACCCAAGCCAGCCAACAACTCTTCTCTAGACCCACTAATGTTTAGAAATGGGGAGCTCACTGGACAGGGGCAGGGGAACTCTCGGAGGAGCCTGTTTCAAACTGAGTCTCGAATCCTGAACCCAGCAGCCCTGCCTGTCTGCATCCCATGCCAGAACACAGTCGTGGAAGCCAAGCTAGTCCAAAATACACCAGAGCCTCAGGTCACGTTTGCCACTAAAAAGACAGCGGTTTCCCACATTCCCATGCAAGAGTCGCCCCCCATAGTGAAACATGAAGTCCCTCCCCAAGAGGGGGAAGAGGAAGAAAGTCTGGTGGACTCGCAGCCCATTTCCTTCAGCAATAACCCCTTTCTCATAGCCAATCAGAAGGGGAAAGGCAAGCCCGCCGAAGCTCAGATTCTTTCAGGACCGCCAGTCGGCTATGGAAAGCGGGGCCTGCTGCAGACCAGCCTGTACACTAAGGCAAGATGTCACTGAGCGTGTGCTCTCTGTGTGAATTGCTGTTGGCATGCATTACCCCCTACCCTACAAAAAAAAGTAATAGTAAACCACTGCTGCCCTTCCACTAAAGCACTTGGCATGGTATGTTTCCTTGTTTCTTAAATGCTTTACATTGGTGATCAATTTCTACAGTAATCCAAACTGTATTTTTTTTATTTTTTTTGCAGAGAATTGGCTTGTACTGCTTGTGTATCATTCTCCCAATAATGCCCAAATCTGTTGGTTCATTTTGCTTTTTGTGTTCTTTGTGTGAAAAAAGGAAATTTTAGATTGGGGAAAATATAAAACAGTATGAATCTTGGAATCATGTCAGTGTGTTGTCCTACTCCGTATAAGTGGTTTCAATGTGATGAAAACATTGTTTATGGAAAGTGCAGCGTTTGAAGCAGAAAACTAAAGTTGTCTTCATCCAATAGACAAATGTATCAAAATGTTTCATCAGCCATGTCAGCTTGCATAGATTTTCTGGTCACGTCTTGAAGTTATGAATGCATCTGTGGCATGAATGATCTATTTTTCCCTTTTAATTGCTTAAGCCCCCCCCCTTCCCCTTCCCCTTCCCCTTCCCAGCCTGTAAATTGAGATTCATTTTATTTACAAATTTCACAATGGCTTGCATGGAGTTCAGAGCTGGTAATGTTTTGAGTGTGTGTGTATTATACTGGAGGCAAGGCTTTGATCCATGTCTGTGTGCAGTTTTACTAATGGGTAAAAATACTGTACAGTAAATGAAGCATAAGTGACTAACATAGATCTGTTTTGGGAATTTGACAGGTTTTAGTTTTTGAAATATCATTCTATACAATGTGAACAAAAAATGATATCCTTACTATACATTGTAATCCTGAATGCATCGATATCCTCAAATCAGAGTTTTGGTGACGTTTTGATAATTAAATTTCTCCCACAATATTTACAGTAAGTAATAGTAGCTGACAAAACAATTCCAGTTCAGCTACATATGTCTCAAATGTGCAGTTTTGAGAGAAACACATGCTAAAGCATCATGATTCGGTATCTGCTGCTACTTTAGGTAAAAGAAAGTTCTCAATGTCTCCTTATTCTTGGGATATCCTGTTACATTTATACTTCCTGGGCCATTTCTGCTCAGTCACTGCCCAGCTGTTACTGAAAAGCAGTCTCGGTCCAAATCTGCTCAGAATCCAGAACTGTTTTGGAGATAGTGGTTTGCTACCCATTATACAGTATGTGATGGATCTGTTTCCCTGCTACACTGATCTAAAAGACCGGTTTTGTGACACTGAACTGGTGATTTTATTCACTGTAATTGTGTGTGTGTTAAGCAGATGTGCAACAGCAGAAATTAATGTAACCTATTTAAGAAATTTGACTGATGCGCAATGTAAGGTTCCCAGGTTGATTATTTTATGCATTAGATTTATATATTTTTGGTCCTAATGAGATTTTGCAATGGTTTGGTTCTCTTGTCTTCTAAAAATGTAAATTTAAAGTGGCGCCCGGGTGTAGTCAAACCCTGTGGTTCTCTTTCAAGTATGAAATATAACCATTACCGAAATGGGTATTTACCTCATAAAGACCAAGTCCTGACAATTGTATATCAAAGCTGCTCGGAGAGCCTGTGACGCAGTCATGGCCCGCCCCCGAGGGCACAAAAGAACTGTGCTTACAGATCTCTGTGCCGTTTTTTCTTTTAAGACTGACCTGATCGGAGAGCCTTGTTCAGATAAGTACATTGTTGTTTCTGTCGGTATATATTTTGAATATATTGTGTTTTTACACAAATTGTATGTAATATTTCAACTAATTGCTGTAATAGTTTTTACTAATTTACATGTATTGTGTGCACT